>NW_018165342.1:110590-163634 GCF_001263595.1 Phalaenopsis equestris
CAATGTTCTTTATGCCTGGTCCAAAGGGTAAAGAATAGGTATGCTCCTATTTGACACAATACAATTTGAACTGATTCAATTTATCCATTCACTTAAATTTTTTGACAAGGAGAATGATGTTTTATTATTTATTGACTTCACATTAGAAACTTTATTAGTAGAATTAGTTAATTAAGAGTTTATTAAAATTACATTTTTATTTCAATTACCTATTAGTGACAAAGGGTCTATTTGGGGCAGCTACAACTTATCCTGATAAGCTGCTTATCCAGATAATCTGGTGATAAGTAGCTGATTCAGATCATTTGTCTATCTGTTTGGTTTGTGCTTATTGAGAACAACTTATTCTGAAAAAAATGGCCAAACTGCCCATATTCTGAATAAGTTGGAGCTGTTTGTTTTATGATTTCTGCAGACAGCTTATTTGAAATTTTTTTCACAAAATTAATAACACTCTCAATGTAATCATAAAAAAGAAAATGCGAATATTGAAAAACATATGTGATAATACAAAATATTTATATCACTGAAATATTTCATCACAAATAAGATCCAACAAAAACTTTTCTTATGGTTGCTATAGATGTTGCAAGGAAGCTAGAGATTCTCCATTTCACACCTCTTTGATAAAGCATTTAGGCTATGTTTGATTTGAAGAAATTGAAACAGATGAACCTAAAAATAATGTGTAAATCCATGTAAACTTCCATCCATTTAACCCCTATCTATATATATATGTAGAGATATAAGAAATTACAACACCCTAATCTCAGCATCTATGTCATCACCATCATCTTCATCATCATCATTCTAAATATCAAAAAAGAGCTTAACAAAGATTTATCAATTCCGTCATAAACGAAAAGGCGGAATTAACTTCCACAATGAGGAAAAACATGTAAACTTTTAGCACATAAACTTCCACAGAAAAGAAAAACCTTCCCAAGAATCTTTAACAAAAGCGCTTGGATGAACAAGCTGTGAAAGGAAAAACTTCCAGCGGCGTCTTCATGGGAATAGACAAATCGGAGCCCTCAACAAATGATATATATATAAGAAATTACAACACACCAATCTCGTTATCTATGTCATCACCATCATCTTCAACATCATCATTCTTAAGATCGAAAAAGAGCTTAACAAAGATGTATCAATTCAGTCATAAATGAAAAAGCGGAATTAAGTTCCACAATAAGGAAAACCATGTAAACTTCCAGCACATAAACTTCCACAAAAAAGAAAAACCATCCCAAAAAATCTTTAACAAAAGCGCTCGGATGAACAAGCTGCGAAAGGAAAAACTTCCAGCAGCATCTTCACGGAAATAGACAAATCGGAGCCCTAAACAGAAGATGAAGGAGATAAAAAATGAGATTACCAGTGAGAACAAGAAGAGAAGAGGGAGGATTCCTTCGAACCAAAGACAGAGGAGTTCGGTGAACGAAGGAGGAGCGATCGAAATATGGAGGAGCGCAAAGCTAACACCAGACAGTGGAGACGGAGGATTGTCGAGGAGCGCTACGTACGGGATCGAGCCTTAGGGCAGAGGAGAGACGCGAGATTAGGGCAGAGGAGATGGGAGGAGGGTCAGTATTGTCTTTCGATAGCATTAAACGCGCCTCGCGATCCACGTATAATAGAAAGTTAAAACTGAGTATCCCCAAACGTAATCAGACTCGTAATCAGTCTGGAATTTCCAAACAGGCGGTGGCGTTTTCAAAATGCCACTGCTCTAAATAAGCTGTCCCAAACGCAGTCAAATATGCAATTTGAATTATATGGTTGTGATTAAGTATTGATTTTTTAAATCTTAGTTTGTAACCTCTAATATTACTCCATGTGGGATCGATATCCAGGACTTTATTAGAGCCCTGTATTACTTGAACGATATGTATACTTGCGTTGATAAGTGTGAGTTTACAATTATTGAATATTTTATACACATCTTTATTAAATCTATAACCATTATCAAGTTTTTGGCATCGTTGCCGGGGATTTAAATCTTGTAGCAGCAATATCAAATTTTTGTATTTTTAAACATATAGAAAGTCTTCTTGCATATTAAAAGTGCTGTCAAGTTTTCAGCGTTGTTGTCGGGGATTTAAATCTTATAGCAGCGGTATCAAATTCTTGTATTTTTAAGCATATATAAAGTCGCTGTCAACATCTATTCTAAACCTTTTGATATTGGTATAATACCCCCTCCATGGCATCCAATTCTCTACCTATATCTTTTAGATAGGAGTAAGAATCCCCTTTATGGAGCATCGCATCCTATTCTCAACCTTTTGAGATTGGTATAAGCCCCCTCCATGACATCCAATTCTCTACCTATATCTTCGAGATAGGAGTAAGACTCCCCTTTATGGAACATTGCATCCTATTCTCAACCTTTGAGATTGGTATAAGACCCCCTCCATGGTAGCCAATTCCTTACCTAGAACTTCGAGATTGGTGTAAGGCCCCCTCCATGGCATCCAATTCTCTACCTATATCTTCATGATTGGCGTAAGGCCCCCTTCCATGGCATCCAATTCTCTACCTATATCTTCAAGATTGGCGTAAGGGCCCCTTCATGGCATCCAATTCTCTGTCTATATCTTTGAGATAGGAGTAAGACTCCCCTTTATGAAATATCACGTCCTATTCTCAACCTTTTGAGATTGGTGTAAGATCCCCTCCATGACATCTAATCTCTACTCACACCTTTTAAGATAGGAATAAGACAGCCACCATAGCATCCTACTCTCAATCTTCGAGGTCATCACCTGAATGCGAATTCTCACGGAGATAGGTAAAACTCTTATAAAATTGACTTTAATAAAATCTTCTCTAAATTGTAGTAAACTTATATAGGAAATGGTTTCAATTTTTTTGTGTAATATATAATCCTATAGAATTAAATGAAATGCTATTTATGCTAAGCAAATGCAAAATGTAAATGCAAGACAATCTAAAAACGTTTTATAATGTAAAGTGACCACTACTCTAAACTAACAATATATGAAGAGTTCAAATTTGTATAAAACATCCTTCTCCTTGGAATGAGTTTCAAATAAGTGCAGGAAAATAATTTTAAATACAATTAAGGAATTGTGTCAAGCATGAGCAATTTTATTATTTACCCTCTCTTGAGTGCATATTAAACAGAAGAAAATCTAGAGTCTGATTTCTAAACCCTTGGTTAAGCTGGGAAGATACTAGCTCTCACTCTAGAGTTCCCACTTCCCCTCACCTGAGAGCTAAAATCTCATTTTAATTTCTAAATAGTTGGACCAAATTAGGGATTTTAGTCTTTCACCCTAAAATCTCCAACTCTACGCCCATCAAAACTTATTTCCCTATTTATTTTGACTTAACCTTAGGGACTACATTCTCATCCATGAGGTTAAATGTGACTCTTACTATGTTGGAACATAGCCTATTTTAAATCACTATGTTTTACAGTAGATTTTAACAAATCTTTTGGCCAGATCGATAAGTAAATTAAACTTAGAGCTTTAATCATCACAATTTATGAAATCTTAAAAGCATTTCTACTAAATAACATTCCTACACATAATTATTCCTTATTACAGGTAGAAAGACAAAGGAAACTACTCAGTTCTCATGGGGAAAAAACAACAACACATGGATTTACAAATAAATAAAAGTTTACAAGACAAGACTAAGTAAAAATAAACAGAGTTCACTACTTATTTTTGAACTCCTTCCCAATCAATCCTTCTAATTCCTTTAAATCACTTACTCTCCTTTCAATTCCAGTCCAAACATACTTAGAACTATAGTGAAGAAGATATCTCTCACTTCTCCTCTAAGTCCAAGTAAGCCTGCAAGACTTTCTCCTCTCTATGAAGAATCCACTTCTCTTCAAAAGACTCCCTTTTCCTCCTCCAAAACTTTTTCCTTTGAATCTCCATAAGTCTCTTTAATTAGAGCTCTCAAAATCCCCAAGAGTCCTTCTCTTCAAAAGACTCCCTTTTCCTCCTCCAAAATTTTTTCCTTTGAATCTCCATAAGTCTCTTTAAATAGAGCTCTCAAAATCCCCAAGAGTTTCTTCAAGTACCTCTTCAAAATTCTTCCACGTTCAATGGATCTTCTAGATAACCGCCTATGGCGCCTAGGCGTCAGATGATCCACCTCAAAATAACCTAATTTTAGTGCATGTTTTATAAGCCTTTTATGTAAATTTTTTATGATATTGCACTTTAAAAGAATGTATTTTGCATGTTGAAATGGATATTTAGAGAAAATGAGGAAAAAAATAAAGCAAAAATGACAATTTTTGTATGGCGTTATAGTGCCACCCCTTGGCGCTATAGCGCCACTATCGAGCGAGAAGGGCGATATAGCGCCAACAACTACCTTTCTAGAAGATACATCAAATTTGGCCAAATTTTGTAGGGGTGTTTAAAGCAACCATTGGGTTTTTTTTATTTTTTATTTAATGAGAAGTATTTGACCGAATTTAAAAACCTTTTAGAGCCTTAAAACTTCAATTGGGAGGCAAAAGTGAGTTAGATTTTCCATATTTTGTGTTCAAGTGTAAGTGTGAGTGTGTTTTAGTGTGAAGAAGTTTGGAGATTGCTTAGAGGAAACTCCAAAAGCTTGCTTGGGGAGAAGACACAAGATACTTTGTATTTGTGTTTGAGTTTTTGTTGTAAGACTTGGATTTCAATGCAAATGTTTTGTTTTTGTTTAATCTGCATGAATTTTGAGTAGTTCCCTTTTTTCTTCTTTCATACGGGACTTAATCTTAAGGGATGAGAACGATTTAAAGATTTCTTCTTACTTTTAAAAATTATGATGGTATTTTCACAGAATCTTCATTTAATTTGCTAAATGACCACTTGTGAGGTTAAAATCCGTTGAGAAACATAATTATATGGGGTGGCTTTGATTTCACCCAACTAGTGGATACCACATTTCATTCTAGGCAGAGCCATTATGATCACCTAAGGGGGAGTGCAAATAAATAGGGAGAAAAGTTTTGATGGGCGTAAAGTTGGTTAGATCTTGAGTGACAGGCCAGATTCTTATTAGTTTGACAGTCGAGATGTTAAGGAATCGACCTTAAGTTAGCCATTCTTTTATATCATTCTCACCGCTGATCCATCCTAAAAAAATGATTTGTTAGGGTAACATGCTATGAATAAACTGTTTCTTAAAAAAACATACAAATGTAATAGCTCTTAGCTGAAATAACTAATACATCCATTATATTAATCACAAAATTTTCAAAAAATTATCGTCTGGAAATAAAGAAAAGCAAAAAAATCCAATAAAAACAAAAAATAATAAAGCCAACAAAAAAACACAGACTCATTTCTCAATCGAGACATGTAAATATTCAACATGCAGCTTGAATCGCAGCCTCATGAATATCTGCTCACGGGTCGGTCCTTGAGTAGTTTAACACATTTTAAATAAAAGGTCTGATCAGCCACAATTTATGGAAGTGCAACTAAAGCAACAAAAAATTCTTCGATGGTGGTGTCATGTGTAGCAGTAGGTAGCAGTGCTGCAAATACTTCTATCAGTTTACCTATTGATCTTTTCACGAAAACTTTTTTTCTTTCCTCCTTTTCTTCAAGCCTGGGCCTCTTTGATTAGCGCGTGGACTCGAGTTTCCTCAGATTTATGCTAGGCCCTCCACCAGAACCCGTAACTTGCTTGAGTGGTAAGTCATCTAGGACGCCTGCAAACCCTGCTGACTTGGGTTGAACCCATGCTGACTCATCGTGACAACTCCCTTAAACATTACATCTAATTTATCATCTAAAATCAAGTCAATTCTGCACACCTTAAATTCTTTTGCTGTTGGTACTGCCTAAAACGTTGTGTGGGATGGGGGAAGGGGGGGCATATTAGTTAAAACAAACTAAAAAATAAACCAAAATAAAGTATAATTTTTAATTTTAACTTCTCAGTCCACCATTCCTATGGGGAATTAATGGTTCACTTAATGGGATGTCAACCCAACCCAGTAAATTTCTATTTCATCTCCTTCCATAATTTCTACTCCTTCAATTGATCCCACTTGTTCTTAAATTTGAGCCTGTCATACTCCCTTCCTGCCAATTCATTGAAACTCTTCAAAATATTTTGTCAACCTTGTTAATTTATGTGCTAGGCCTATTTCCGATCTCAATTTTTTTAATACATAGATTGCAAAATTTGTTTGTTACTTTCTTACCTCACATTGCTGATGGACCCCCTGTTGTGAAAAATGATGGCAATAGAGTGAAAAATGGAATGAGTAAAATTGCACGCAGAACAACACCAGAGCAACACACAGATTTACATGGTTCGGAAAATAATTTGCCTACATCCACGGAGCTGTAAAGGATTTTATTTCTTTCTAGGAATTACATTTTGCCTACATCCACGGAGCTATAGAGGATTTTATTTCTTTATAGGAATTACATCTTACAACGTCGAGCTCCTCGACGTTTACAAGAAAATCTCTATTTTCTTCTCTCCCTTCCTCTATCTCTCTCTTCCTCTCTTTCTCTTAGCTCTCAAGAGGACTTTTCTTGGCCTTGCTTGGCTTGGCTTGGCTTTGTTTGGCTTGTGGCTTGGCATGGCTTATGACAAGCGAGAAGAGGCTATTTATAGAAACCAAGAGAATAGTTGGTGGGAGGTAGGTAAACGGTAAGTGGGTTGTGGTAGTTGAGCGTTAGGTGGGAATGTAGATGGGAAGGTAGGTGGGCGGTAGGTGAGATTCTTAATTATGAAACAAATTAAATTTGGTGGACCGGGTCTCCACATTACCAAAAAATTCTCCCACTTGGAGATTGGGACACTGACTACATCACTTACTGGCTGCATCATCTACCAGTTGTACCGAACTTTTCCTCAAACATGATATCTTCCATCTCTGCAACTCGAAGCCCATGTCTTCATGCTGGAATACCAGCTGAAGTTGAACACAACTTCAGCTTCTCACGAACACCCTTAGTGCTGAAGTTGAGCACAACTTCAGCTTCTCACGAACACCCTTAGTTGACATATCACTTTCAACGTAACCTTGTACTACCAAGCTCTTTCCTGGGTTACTCCTGTATCTTCTTATAACTCCCACTGCATGAGCAATATCTTGCCCCCCGTTGAAAGCCCTTTTCAACAAGTCCAGTCTTGTACCTCTTACTGCCACCAAACACGATCTTCACCTGGTACACCCACTTGTTGTGCAATGCCTTTTTCCTTAGTGGAAGTTCTGCCAGCTCCCAAGTATGATTCCCTGACAGGGAATCCATCTCCTCCTTCTTAGTCAGCTCCCACTTGCTCAAATTCTCATCTTTCAAGATTTCTTCATAACTCTGTGGTTCTCCACCATTGGTCTGTACAAGGTCTAATTTTCCTGCCTTTGGCGCTCTATCACTTTTCAGGAAACTAACCTTCTTCTGCTTCCCGATAATGCACCTTTGACTCATGTGTCCACGCCTGAGTAAACTTGTAGCCAGTACTAATGCTCCTTTGGTAACCTTTCAGGCGCTATCTGAGAACACTACCGAATGACCACCCTCATTGAGCTGCCCAACAAAGATGAGGTTTTTCTTCAACTCAGGAACATGTCTGACCTTTTGCAAATTCCATTTGCTCTCTTTAGGAAATGAAATATTAACGTCTCCCATCCCTACCATGTCCAGAGTCCACCACATCCAGAGCTTTTCCATCAGCCAGATATATCTTCACAAAGTTACCTGCAACATAATTTTGTATTAAATCCCGAAGAAAAAATGTATGAAAGGAAGCCCCTGAATCCAGTATCCAGTCTTCAACAAAACTATGAACTGCCAGCAATAGCGCATCCTATATTTCTTCAGTTATAATATTAGCGTCATCATTCTCCTTCTTCTTAGAATTATTGCAATTCCTTTTTATGTGGTCAGCCTTGCACAATTCCAACAGATTGCTGCTAACCAGACTTTGATTTTGATATTCCTCTGTTTGAGTTCCTGTCATGTGATCTCCTTCTTGAATCAACATTCAAAGCCAAACTTAAACATGAGGCCTCACCAGAATCCTTCCTGCGCACCTCCGCAGCCAAAATCAAATCACAAATATCATTATATTTCAGCTTAAATTTACCTGTAGAACTACTAACTGCCATCTTCATGGCTTCCCAACTATTTGGACCATCGTTCTTCCTTAGATTCAAACCCAAGCTCTGATACCAATTATTAAGAAAAATGTGTTGAGCAACAGACACACTTTCCGTCATCTTTAAGTTGAATAACTTTTTCATCAGATGCATCTTGTTATTTGTCGATGGCTTTTCATACATACCTGATAAAGCCGTCATGAGATCTGCAGTAGTCCTCTCCTTGATGATGTTGTGGGCAATCAATCTCGACAGGGTTAATCGTATAACCCCCAGAACCTGTCGATCCAACAGATTCCATTTCGTCTCGTCCATCTTTTCTGGTCGTTTTCCAAGTAACGGAAGATGAAGTTTCTTTCCATAGAGGTAATCCTCTATCTGCATCCTCTAGTAAGCAAAATTTGTGCTATTGAACTTCTCGATCCCCGATGTCATTACTTCGTCTTCGTCCATCGTTCTTCCTTAGATTCAAACCTAAGCTCTGATACCAATTATTAAGAAAAATGACAGTAATAAAGCGAAAAATGGAATGAGTAAAATTGCACGTAGAAAAACACCAGAGCGAGACACAGATTTACGTGGTTCGGCAAATTTTCGTACGTCCACAGAGTTGCAGAAGATTTTTATTTTTTTGAGGAATTACATCGTCAAACACCTCGACGTTTACAAGAAAATCTTTATTTTCTTCTCTCATTTCCTCTCTCTCTCTCTTCCTCTCTTTCTCTTAGCTGTCAAGAGGACTTGGCTTGGCTTGGCTTTATTTGGCTTGTGGCTTGGCATGGCTTACCATAAGAGGCTATTTATAGAAACGAAGAGAGCGGTAGGTGGGAGGTAGGTGAACGGTAGGTGGGATGTAGTAGGTGAGCGGTAGGTGAGATTCTTAATTATGAAGCTAATTAAATTTGGTGGACCGGGTCTCCACATTACCCAACATCCCTTTCATTCATCTTAGTCATATTGGAACTAAATGAAGAATTTATAGTTAAATAAAATAACTTAACATTTAACAAACTTATCTTGTTAGACCATTATACAATGAGAATGAAATAATTCGAATTAAATACCAATAATCAGAAAATAGATGATAACAAGGAGGGGCTCCATCATTAAACAAGAAAAAAAAATGCTTGAAATCATTATAAGGGAGATCTCCTCCATCCATAAAAAAATCCTTCAAACACAGCATAATCCAAAAAAAATCCAAGATAAGAAATGCTCCCATCTATCATTCAAATAGTTGAAAGGATTCATAACACAAACAAAAAAGTTAAAAATAGAAGAGCTAGTTAATTTGGAAGCCCAAAATTTGGTTAGAAGTTCAATGAGAAGTGAAGCATCTATTTTAACCACAATTTTTTGCACCCAAAAACATTTATAAGCACAACCCGGAAATACAATTAGAAATGTCACATGATACAAAAAAATCTAATGGGCATCACATCAGTGAAAATAACATCATGTCTCTTTGCATTGAATTGGCATTGCATTTGAAAAATAGGCTTCAACAACTAAAGCTTTCCCAAATCAGTAACAATCAGTCTTTCCAACAAGCAATCAATAACTAACAATTCCAATAGGCAAGCCAAAACAATTTTTTTCAACCGAGCCAGAATTATAGCAAAAAATTTCAACAGTAAGAAAAAAAAGTTTCAACAACTCAAACTTTCCCAAATCGACAACAATTAGCGCCTCCAACAGGCAATCAACAACCAACAATTTTGACATGCAAGCCAAAACTATTTTTTCCAACCGAGCCAGAATTATAGCAAAAAATACCAACAGTAAGAAAAAAAATTTCAACAACTCAAACCTTCCCAAATCGACCACAACCAGCGCCTCCAACAGGCATAACAAAGTAGCATTTCTAGCAGGCCAGCCAAAACCAACAATTCCAAACAAACCACAATTAATGCGAAAAATTCCAACATAGGGGTGAATATTCCAACACGATGGCAATTGAATTCCAAAACAGTAATGAATCCATCAAATATCGCTATATATAACAGAGATTCAACAAAACACATTAACTTACTGAGAGTAACCTGAGCACCAGGTGAAAGGGAGAGGAGAAAGGCAGGCGAGTGAGGGGCGGCTGAGGGAGAACGATAACTTACAGAATAACCATAGCACAGACAGAGAAGTGAGAGGAGAAGGGCAGATGAGAGAGGTGGCGATCCTTTAATAAGGATGTGATATTGGGGATGGGATCGAGAGGCTTAACAATAATAAGCTCCGAAGGAATGCGGGCAGCAGAGTCGATTTTGCGGCGGCGATCCTTTAAATAAATCCCACGCGTTGGGGGATCGCCGAGCCAACGCGCAAAACAAACAGGCATTCAGTATTTTCAAAACGCCGAACACACAAATAAGCTGCCCCAAACGCCCCCTAAATTATTTTATTGATCGATGGAAATATTCACACAACAAATGACCAAATGACACACTATTGAACAGATTAAAAACATGGAGTATGGTTTGAAGAAGACGAATGGAAATGCTTTTGAGCACGTTCATAGTCCCCCAATCCACCTCATAGACAAGCTTCAACATCGCCGCTTATTGAAGGATCAAATTCTAATATCTTTTTTGTAGTAATTATTTTTTTTGGTTGCATGCTTATATTCTTCGTACACCTACACATGTTAACTTAAAAAAATGGGTTGAATGCGTATAAGCTTTCACGTACGGATGGAGATTCATAGCTTTCGCATAGCCATAAAGTCCTGGATTATGATGAAGATAACTATTGAACATCGCTGCAAGCTTTGTTATTATAGTCATAAGCTCAATGAGAACACCACAGCAAATAAAGAAACTCAATACTGAATATTCATACATAACACTCATATCTTTGATATCTCATCAAAAACATCACTATTCACGTACGGATGGAGATTCATAGCTTTCGCATAGCTATAAAGTCCTGGATTATGATGAAGATAACAATTGAACATCGCTGCAAGCTTTGTTATTATTGTCATAAGCTCAATGAGGACACCACAGCGAATAAAGAAACTCAATACTGAATATAAAACATTAATAAATATAACGCATTACCATGAGCAATGAAACTTCAAACTGGTTAGTTATATGATGGACCATAAACTTTTACTGTTTCAATTGTTAATCTTTGTGGCTAACCTTTGTAATAGTATAGTTAAAAGTCTTATCTAAATTCTTTTTTATCACACAACAAAATAATGTTGCAATGCATCCAAGGCAGTGATTCCCAAATGCTTGACGGTTCATCCTTTTCAATTCCATCGGCAGTACTTTATCACCTGATAAACATGAAGACTCAAGAGAGAATAAGGGGTTGGAAGATAGGGAGTTCTGATCAATATGATAAAGTTTATGCAAGTTTTTGGGAAATAACTTATGGTCATGGCAGGCTTCATGAATCTGAATTTTGATAGAACAATAATTAAAAAAAATTGTGATGATTTGACTTTGAAAGTGGACCATATGGAGAAACTGAAAAAAAAATAAAAAAATTCAGTTTCCTTTATGTGCATTTACACACATAACACACATTTCTTATGTATTTACATATATAACACCTAAACTCTCATATATTCATACATAACACTCGTATCTTTGATATCTCATCAAAAACATCACTATTACTTTCTTTTTAAAAGTGAAAGACACATTTTCATGCATAGGTATAGTGAGATATTTATAAAAAAAAGTTTAGGTTTAACATATGTAAATAATTTGGAACAGAGAGCAATGTATGTAAATCTTTTTTCTTATTTGGGTAGTGGTTGGGTTGTGTGTAGCATCGAAAAATTTCATATGGGTGGAATTTATGCACAACTTCAGCGGCAACGCATCTAGAACTCGTTCTTCCAACTTAATTCATTGCTTTCTCTAACAACCAGTTCAACTTCTAATGCTCATACAAGCTATCTGTCTCATTCTTCTGAATTTTGCATTATTCCAAGTGATACTATTTTTATTTAGAACCTAATGGTAGATTTCAGTTGATTTGTCCAGTAAGCTTTGGAGCTAATTTCAACATTAAATCCTTTTTTATTGTTGTACTGATATCACTATTACACCAAAAGACATCAATTTGATCATATCCGAGAAAAATAGAAATTGTTTGACGGCTTCTGTTGATTTACTCATTGATAAAGCTGCTGGGGCCTCACCTGAAATATCATTAATGTAATTTATGTATGAATAACCTTATCAATGTGCCTAACAACTTTATGGAATATTTACATACATACGACTTAATTACTATGCATTTACATGTGTAGCATGTAAACTGCAGTTTTTTACATATATATATATATATATATACACCGCCTTTTCTATGCATGAAACATGTATTTCATATTTTAAAAGTTAAAAAGGTGCTATTTTTTATGTGAGATGAAATATTTGGTTGGTTTGAATGGAAAATGAAGCAAAGTTTACATGTTAAATATGTAAATACATATGAATTGGTAGGAATGTATGTAAAAGTTCATAACTTAATCTTTGCTATAGTTTGAGTCCTTTCTATGATCATTTTAATGCTTGTTTCATTGTTGGTTTGCACCTTCAGGAATTATTGTGTGTTTTGAAGTTAAATTCACAAATCTTTTCTAAGCTTGAAGCTTGCACCTTGAAAATTTATTTTGTTGCAGTGGCAAACTTGTTCTTAGTATGAAGTTAAGAATCAACCAACAGGTAGATGAACAATTCTGACTTCCCATAGTGTCCTTAATGAATGAGTTGCATCCAAGTAAATTTATGAAACTTTCTATCAGAATCATATTTATTTGAGCATTTCAATTCAGAAGTCTAAGTCTCCAATATCTGAAAAAGTAGGAAAAGTTGCATGCATAGCACACAATTCTTGTGCACTTACATATCTAACACCTAAAGTTTGATATTTACATTCATAACACCTTCGTAACACACACCTACGAATGAGAATGTGTATTTCACTTTTAAAAATTGTAGTAATGATGGTATTTTTGTTGTGATGTCAATTCTCACTCATTCATAGAAAAAAAAAAATTCAGAAGTTTCTGTGAAGACAATAATCTTGAGAAAACAGTGTTGCAAGTTCTTCTTACAAGGATTAGTCAAAAGAACCAACAATCAGCCTTAAGGCCAAAAATATCATACCCATGGATGATCAATGAAAGAGCTAGAACAAATTTGGCCCACAAATTAACTTATTGCCAAAATACAATCATGATCATTTCTTATAGCTAAAAATCATAAATAAGCTTCCCAACTAATGTTTCGGAATAAAAGGTGTGGATGTTATAGCCCTGGCAATTACAAAAAAGGAAAATACCCATGAACTTGGATAATTTCTAGATATATCCTATCCACACAAAATGTAAACAAATCAAAATCCCTCATAATATTGTCCTAAACATTTTTGTAAGCTTTACAAATGTTCACTCTTTCATCAATTTAGGTCCATTTACATTCATATATGGAATTCTTAAGCTTTATTTCTGGGGGAAGTTAACATACATACCACTCAACAGATAAACTTACTAGTTTAGTCGCTATCAAAGAATGCTTCCAATGCTTCAAAAGTAGATTTATACATGATAGCAAATGTAGAGAATTGAACCTTATGCAAAGAAATGACAATATTAATATAAAATCAGGGAAATCTCGAACCTATGAACATGTTGCCTAAAAACCTCTGCTAAGCCAAGCAACAAAATTCAAAATGTGCTTCTCTTCTTACCTGTCGAACTAGTTAAAAAAACCCAATCATAACTTAGATCAGACCACCAAAGTCCTGATTTGATTAATATCAGAAATTAGAAATGGGGAAAGTATAAACAAATGACCACAAAAATAGAAAACATACATTTTCAGTTTCATATTGAAGATTTAGCTATGAAGTGGTGATGAAGATTGAATCGAAGACATCTATGAGTTTAACTTTTATAATAAAATTCTAATTTTAATGTTTAGGATCTTTGTGTATAATATAGTTATGAAAAAAAAAATTACAACCTTTTAATTACTTTCCAAAGTGAACTCGACGTGAATTATTTATGAATGAGTGACCAAATTGATCTACTCTCATGCCGCTATTATTAGTGTTAGCCTAGCCACACTTGAACAATACAACTCTAAGAAATTTGAATAAGTGATGTCAATGATATCAATTAGTCAGTAGCAAAAATTGAAGTCTCCAATTTTTGTGATATCAACAACACCATACTTTTTAGGTCTCCTATTTTCCTCATAAGTTTTAGTGTAAAAATTGTATTCATTAATATTGAATCCCTTGTACCATTAGGAAATATATTTAAGCCCATTAACATTTGCTTTAATTTTGTATGGTACCAATGGATCATCACTATTCATTACCTATATTGATTGTGCAAATCATTAATATGTCATGATAAAATTTAAAGCATAAAAAGGTTAATTGTATCTTTGCCATTTGCTCAAACCAATCATATAAGCTTTCATTCATGATATTTTTCATATCTAGGGATCTAAGATACGTGTGATATCATTTTTTTTCTCTTCTCACTTTTAATAAACATATCTTTGTATGTACAAATATTATCACACTGAAGAAGCACATATATATGATCTTGTAATAAAGGCTTCTCACTGAACACATATGGTGTCACATTGCCTAGAGAAATTTCAGAAACTTGAAAATTTATAATGTATTTATCATTTGATAAAAATTTTGAAAACATTAAATTATGTGAAAATTAAGCTCCTTTAAGATATTGAGAACAAAATATTATTCCTTCCTCATTAATATAACCCTCTATAATTGATCCCTCTGATTGTGCTTTACTTCCAACATAATCTTTTAGTATGGAGAAGAACATGTACATAAGTACTCTTAAAATTTGTTTAGAATGCATTATATAGTTAAATAAATAAATAAATATGCTTTATCATTCAAATGGGTACATCCAACTGTAGTGAACTCCAATAAATTTGACTTTTTCAACCAAATGAATAAGTAAATCATAAATGTGAAAACTGATGGAAGGAAGTGCATTTTCATCTTGCATAATATCATTATAATTATTTACTCTAATTTATGTAACTTGTTTGGATTAATACCTTAGCACATCAATTTAATAAATCATTCTATCTCCATAAGAATGCTTATGACCTCCTTTGATGGTGCAAAAGAACTGAGTGCGATAGGGAGGAGATTTAATAACAACATGATAGCCGTGACTTTTTAATCCCATGATTTTATAGTCAACAGTATTCATCAACCTAGAAATAGTTGATAAATAACTTTTTGGCAGTTTCATATTCTTCAACACCTCGCAAAACATTAATCTCTTCTTTTTTGATATCGTAAAGTTGGTTGGATGTATGAAATAACTATGATTTTCCAAGAGTTGTGGATGTAAATCTCTCTGTATACCAATGTAAAATAAATCCTAACGTGCTTGCATGTAATCTTTAGATTTATCAAGATCTAATCAAGTGCTAATAGAATTATCGCTGATATTTTTCTCTGTATACTTGACATCTAAATAGAAGGGCAATAAGTTAGTCTCCCAAGATGTCAAGTTAAAAAATACTCTGCTTTTTCTTCCATTTACTTGAGTTCGATTGTCCCACTGTTGATTCAGAATGAAATCTTTTCAAACCTTTTACAATTGATTTAGAAAGTTTACCAATCCATAAGTTCAAATTTTCAACGTGAGATAAAACTCTGCTCTCATTACATCTCTGAAGTGCATTTTTAATTTCTTCTTTGTCATAAAAATGAAACGTTTGTTTGCAAAATATATGATCAAGTGATAGCCATAATTTATGACCCAAAAAGAGAACTTCTTACACTTACACAACCATATTGATTTAGTATTTTCATGACAACAAAGACGTGAAAATCTTTCTCTTGTACTCCATTCAGATAACATTCTATATCTAGAAAAATCATTAATAGTCCACAATAAAGTGTCATAGAAGATAATATTCACTCTGCTTGCAGCATCAAAGCTATGAACTCCATGCCATAACTCAAGTAATACTTGAATTAACGATTGAAGATTTACTTCATTATTTATCAGACTTTTTTCTCCATGAAAAATTATTGATAAAAAGAATGAACTCTACTTCATATCAATCCAGGTTGCATATTATAAGTAACTAAAGTCATATAGCAAAAGTTGTATGCAAGTTTCATAACCTTGAATAGATTAAAACTAACAGCATTCAAATCAAGACAAATATTACGACGGTCTGAAGCAAATTTAGAATATTATTTTTTAAATTCTTTACAAGCTTCTTCATCTATCAAATGTCATAACCTACCCTCTACATTTCAATGTTTAGCATGAAAAACATATCCACTACAATTTTTTTTTAATTTGAATAACCTTTGCAATTTAGAAATCAGTAAAAAAATATCACATAGCTTTTTCTTTCTTCATGTGAGTTTTCTTTCATCTAATATTTTTTTTCTCTAAGTACTGTCTCATCCCAATGAGCCACGACTATCATATATATCCCGATCAAATTTCTCCTTCCAGTAGCATGCAGTCATTAAGAAATGCATCTATCTATCTTTGTATAGCCAAAACCAGATGTTCTCATCCTTTTTCTCACATTACATACGTTCTTAAGCAAAGAAGTCTTATCAGGTAGCGTTCCACTAATAACTCCAATAACATATCAAATCATCTTACAGCTAGCGTTCCACTAATAACTCCAATAACATATCAAATGATCTTACAGCCCATGTGTAAACATTTCAATCGAAATAAGTGTAATACAAAAGATAATTTTGTGAAAAACTTACACTTAGGATATATTTCTGCTCTTGCATCTCCTAACAACTTCCTCAAAATTTCATCATCAATTGTTGGATGTGGATTATATGTTCCATGATAGAAAAATGGATTACTCAAAATATTTTAGGTAAATGAGCCCTCATTAATCATTTTATATCATTTATGATTAGTTATTTTACTTGAATTAGTGGTTGTTGAATATCGGATATGTTGTCTACTGTTTCACATTTCGCACCTTCATTGATAATGTTATATTCTTTGCGGGTCAGTTCCACACTACATAGCTAGGAAAAAAATTCCTTAAAGATTAAATGGCCTTTGACAACTTCGGTAGTACAAAAAAATTTGTTAATACAAACTCTATAAGGCCATAAAATTTTATCTATTAAAATTTTGCTCCTACTTGCAAACTCAAATAATTTTCTACATCTCTTATGTACTCACAAGTCCACCTAGGTCTTAGCATCTAACTTTTGTATATTATAAGACAATAAAAGTTATATGATATTGAGATGATTATGTAAATTGATTAAAATGTTAAAATACATTTAGAAGAAATAAAAGTAATATCATATGAATAAATTGTATAACATTGTGAAATACATGTAAAAGTACATTAGAAAATATGTATTTCAACAAGGAATTATAGGTGTTGAAAGCTACTTCACCAAAATCACAATAAACTAGCAAAAAAAAAAGATATTTGATCCAAATAATTAGTGTTGAAAATGTGTACCTAAATAAGCCAAACTTATGAAAAACAAAGAGCCTAGAAAGTGCTTTAAGTCTCAATAAAGCTTTGATAAATTTCGTTAAAATAATAGGGACAATTCCACTTCCCAAAATGAATAAGTATTATAGGAAGTTCAAAAGGAAGAAAGAAAGAAGAAAATTAACAAAGAATGCTAAGACTATCAAGAATACTATCCTTACTAAAGAATTTATATTTTTTTTCAAGACTTTAGAGCACAACTAGAATACTATCCTTACTAAAGAATTTATATTTTTTTCAAGACTTTAGAGCAATACAACTGACACAACCCAAGAGATTAAAAAAAGAAAATATTTAAAGTGATATTTGTAAGAAAAAACAATCCCAACACAACACAAGAAAATATAATTGAAAACTCCACAAAAAGTCAAAATATCAAATCGATCTACAATACTAAAACCAACAAAAAACACTCAATAAAAAATATCATTGTTGGCATCAACTTTTGATGTCACGAGTGTAGAGTGTACACCTGCGCGACTCGAGATGGTCTACGATTAGTCTGTAGCATCCGGTAACTCGAGACACCTACCCGGGACTCTTTAGCCAGTGTCCGGAGCAAGCAGCTAGGATTACTGGCAATTTAGTTGTACTCGGGAGAACACGTTATCAGGAAGGCTCATTCAAGATGCGTGAAATATTTGGTACCTACTTTAGTGTTTAGAAATCACCACACGTCCATCTAGAGCCTTCTGTGGCCAAAGGATGTCACAGAGTGCCCCAACGTATGCTACAGGAAAGTTAGGGTTTGGGACACCCTACCTGCGTCACGGCATAGGACGATCGTTGGTAATAATTTTCCCAGTGAATGCCCAATAAAAATACTCAATTTTGGAGTTATGGGACTATATTTTACTCATATGGAGTCTCTAATAGCTTACAGTTTGAGAAAATCCCTTGTAAGGAATTCCAGGAGAAAATCAGGGGTTTCAGGGTTAGGCCGTGGCATAGGCACCAACCTTGGGCGCGTAGGCACCCAAAACCACTCCCTGAACATCCAAACTGAGACGTTGAAAGTCCAGCACCGCCTAAGCACCAATTATGGGCACTTAGGCACCCAAATCATCCTAAAATTTATCCTCTTCTTGAGAACACGAAAGTATTGCACCACCTTGGTGGCGCCTAAGCACTAGATCTGCTGCCTAGGCGCTAGGAGTCTGGTGCCTAGACATCGGTCACTTATGGGTAACAAATTTTAGGTTGCTTTGACTCCGTTTAGTCTCTTGAGGTTAAGCACTAGATCTGCTGCCTAGGCGCTAGGAGTCTAGTGCCTAGACGTCGGTCACTTATGGGTGACAAATTTTAGGTTGTTTTGACTCCGTTTAGTCTCGTGAGGCAGCCAGAATCCTAAAGGCTCATGAGGATGAGTCTTGGATGGGGAAGAGGGCGTTAAATACCACTTTTTATCATGAATTTTTTGGTCAATTGCTGGCGTCCGCTAGCTTAAAATGGGGAGGGAGGGGGAGCTTTGCGTAGATTTCTCTCCCTCTCCATCTTCCTCTCTTTCTTCATCGGTAGAGAGAGCTCTTGGGGAGAGTTTTGAGGACAGCCGTGTGAGGTACCTTCGATAGAGCACCCCCTTTGGAAAAAAGTGAGGGAGGAGGAAGAGCTCCTCTTCCTTCCCTTCTTCTTCTTCCTCCTCCTCCCCCATCTTCTTCTTCTTCCTCCTCATTTCTTGAGCGAGTGAGGAGACCTTTTGGAGGAGGAGCTTGGCAAGCACGGTGCCCACTCTCCTACATCAGAGGAGAACTTCAACTTAGCTCAGGGAAGGATAGCCAGAACTTTGTCGGAGCGTCGTCGGAGCACCGTCGGAACATTGAATTCTCTCTTACCAATAGAAGAGCATCCTCCTACGTGAAGAAATACATCCGCAACCTTCATGGTGGTGTCGGAGCGTCGTCGGAGCACCGTCGGAACATTGACTTCTCTCTTACCAATAGAAAACATCCTCCTACGTGAAGAAATACATCCGCAACTTTCTTGGTGATGAGATTCACCAACTCTTAGTTGGTCTTAGGTTAGTCTACATTTGGTGTTGTGCATTCGGCTTCCCACATAAGGTGAACGTGGTCAGCCAACGAAAGTCGGCATGACCACACTCCCTTTTATCGGCCTTTGATTTTTTAGAGCTAGCCCTTAGTTAGGAATCTCGTGCATGCCCACACCTATACGAAGTCGAGTGATTCCCTTCTATGAGCCCTAGGTTTAAATCCCAATGAGTCGGAAACTCAATTTCCCACGACTTTGGTGCTCCCAACCTTTTTTCGAAAAGTTGGTTGAATTCGATCTCGAAGGATGGAAAAAGCTTGGTAGCTAGTCCATCCTACGGGAACGCAGGAATTCGTAAAATGGAAAAAAGAGTTGTAGTCTGTCCACCCTACTAACAGTGAAGTACTTCACTACGAGAAACTGGAGGGTGAAGTCCTCCACGTTTCCACGCCAAAGTCGAAGGTGGCTATGCCACAGATCCAAGAGCGTCAACCGCAGGAACCTATGCGAGGATTGATATGAAATAGAGCGCGAAGTTTATGGAAAGTTTAGGATTTACTTCGTGCTAGACGAACGATCTTGAATTTCGAAGGGCTTATGTTATTTAAGTCTATGTAAAGTTTAGTTGAGGATCATTCTTTGCTTCATGTTTTGGTCTTCATCTTTGCCCGAAGGCTGACCACCACTTGATTGCGTTGTCGCCTCATTTTGAAGAAAAAAAAAGGAAGGAAGAGAGAAATCATGCCTTGAACGATCTATCCTACGTTCTTTGTTTTATTATTATGATTTTAAAAAGTGCATTTGAGTTGATGATTGCTGTTATTCAAGATGATTATAAGGGGTATATTATTTAAGTTAAGCGACGCCAGTTAAGATAACACGGTTCCGTCATCTCGACATCACTATTACTTTTGAATTTACTTTGTCTAAACAAGTTGTTAAACTTATTTTGACCGGAGAACTCTTATTAGCTACCGTAGGTTACCTCCTCCAAGAAGTTCTTGTAAATCTAAAAGAGTGAGTTATTATTATGTCATTATTATAATTTTAACTTGAATGAATGGTTTCAATTGATTTATTAAAGAAATACTTTAAGATTTTATTTAAATGAATGAACTTTGTTATAAAATTTTGAAAAATCAATAAAATTAATTTTCAAAAGAGTGTGTTGGTTACGTATTATAGGATTTCAACATAAACATATGTCCTATGTACTCTACACTAGGGCTTTCTTTTCGCATGTCAGGAATACAGTAGATAAAAAAAAGGATATCAATATCATACATATAAACAAAATATATGTAATCCAATACATTAAAAGAGAAAGTAGTAGCATGTGTCTGCCGCCTCTGATGCTACTTCAAAATAAAAATTAAAATATATGAATCCAAAATCATTAATTTAAAACATAGAAAAGAAATGATCGTGCAAGGTTGCAAAGAAAAAGCTAGGAGAACCTCCTCGGTTGCATGGTTAAACCGAAAAGAATTCTCGAGTAAGGGTCGTCACGAAGTGCGTCATCCAGGAAGAGGGCAACGAACTTCTTAGGAAACCTTACACGTGAAGCAATAATAATAAGAGGATTTACCTATAATCCACTCAATTCTTATGTATTTATAAATCTCACACCTAATATTCAATTTTGTTTTTACATATATGCCTTCTTACCCATATATGAAATGTTGTATTTCATTTTCCTTTTAAATAGTAGTAATTTTTATGTGTATGAAAGATTTGGTTGGTAGAAAAAAAAAAATCAAATTTTAGGTGTTAGAAACATAAATACAAAAGAATTGTGTGGCATGTGTATAAATATTCCTAAAATGAAACTATAGATGATTAGAAGTTCAACTATCTTTGAGAAAGTAATTCCAGATAATGGCTTCCAAAATTTCCTGTGAAGGAGTAACAATAAACCGCAATAGCTTTCCAAATACATTGGGCCTTGACTTAACCAATTTTGTGTCTCCAAAAAGAATTGAAGCAGCATTCTTCATTCCAGATTTATACTCTTTAAAAAAAGAACTGTATGGAAACTGCATCAGTAATGCCTTTCAACTATACGAGATAAGTTGTTTCCAAATCCTCCAGTCACCGCAGAGAATGTTTGTTTCCGTTGGACGTTCAAAATTGTCAATTCTGATCAACAGTTTCCTTCCATTCTTTCCGGCACAATCATGCTTTCTCCATAGATGCTTCACTTCTTTCAGAGAAAATGAATGGTTTGTATAAGAAATAAAATCCACAAAAGCATAAAAGCCTCTGATTTGACCAACGATCAAAGATCGGTTTAGCATAACATTCAGTGCTGCGGCTGATAAAATCTTCTACATTTCATTCCCAAAACCAACTTCTGATGCTTTTTCTAGAACGAAACCTCTTTGACAAAACTAAGCCACGAACTCTAGCTGCTCCTGCCGCCTTTGCTTTCTCTCATTGGAGACAAAGAATCATCGACATAGCCTCGGATGCAGCAGTAGAAACTGCAGCCCTCTCCTCCTCGAGCTCAAAATAGAGCCCCTGAATGGATTGCTGCTGGCTTGCGCTTACCTCTTCGAAGAGCAATTGCTTCCTCCGCTGATCGTGCGAGGTGTATGACCTCTAGAGATAAGCAGTCCATTTATAAATCAAATTGAGTAAATCATCCAAAATAGAACCTCAAGAATTTCCATAAATCATGTGGACATGAGTTTATAAAGCATAATTAAAAAGCTCGACGCGATCACAATAAATTGTGGACATGAGTTTATAAAGCATAATTAAAAAGCTCATCACAATAAATCGAATTGCTAACATTCTACTGATATCAACAACACCTCTGAAGTCAGTTGATTCCATGTTGAGTAAATCATCCAAAATTTTACAAGCAACACATGATCTTAGCAGTGATTGATGGGTTACAGCAAAAAAAATAACCATATAAAATTGAAAGTTCAAAAATCAGTTTATAAATATACCAATCTCATGCGATAATAATTCCAACAAGATTACTTGTTCAACCATATTAATAAAAAAATTATTTCTATGCACCCCAAATGCAAATTTATAGCAAGAATGAATTTCAAACGAGGATGAATTGATTTTGACTCACTCTAGGACTTCTATAAATAACCACACTAGCTCCAAAGTTTATCAAATAATAGAAATATCGTGCAAGCATATGAAGAAGGGTGCACTCCCATACATACTATCCAACTCACAAGTATTTACATATGTAGCACCTAAATTCTAATATTTACATTTATACCATTTAAATCTTTCTTATCACAAACTACTATCTTAATTTTAAAATGAAATATGCCTTTTCATCCATAAGGTGGTATGTTTTTTAAAATCAAAACTGAGGTGTTAGATATGTCAATACATAAGATTTAAGTGTTATGTTTGTAAAACTTCCGAAGTAACAATATCACGAGCATGTTATTACGATTCACAAGAAAATGCATGAGTTTATAGAAGGAGAGAGTTAAGATACAAACTTGCTTGCAATTACTGGAGAATGAACTTCAAGTAAATTTTGCTACGGATAAAAACTGAGGCGGCATATATACCTAAGCTTGCCGTTATTCCCTTGTTTTCGGCTTTCTTTTAGTTGGTTTTGGCAGGTTCACATATAGTGAACTAAGTTGAGCTCAGGGGTTGGTGAAGGATGTAAAGAAGTTCAACAAGTCGAGGTACAACTTCGGCTTCAATGACACCTTGGATTTTGTCATTTGTGAGAGAGACGTCACAAGACGAACACAATGTCGGCTTCCCTTTGTTGTCCTCCAAGCCACCACCCTCCACGCTAATCACATGCACAACTGCCCCTATCAAGATGAATATGACTAAAAGGCCAAATACTGCATCCCAACCATCACAAAGAACTTTTTATTTCTTGTACTTAATAGAGTATTTAGAAGCACAGTTACTCAAGGTAAACTTTTTCAAGCAATATTGAACAGCAAGCGCAGCCATTTCTTCGCAAAATTTTTTCCCACAACAAAAATCGTTCAAATACAGAACTACATGCCGATCATTGAGAACATTTTGGTAACCCACTTCGCTAAACAATATTTCCTTCATCAACTCCCATGATGAATTTATACTGAGAGAAGAATCCAGGATAGTTTTATAAGCTGGATTAGATATTGCACTTGCAACCAACACCCCAATAGGTTCACCAGCAAACTCTCCCATCAAAGTATCAACATCATCCTTCACTCTATACTAAAATTTAATAATATAATTTCGACACACATTCCTCATTGTCCCATCACAACAAACTACAATATCTCGAAGAATCCCAACAGATTCTTAAACAACATTCCTAGCCCTGTCAGCCCTGTGGAGGAATGAACTATAACTTCTCTCTATGAATCAATCAAAGTACCAACTGATGAATAATTTAGAATAAAAGCAATGATGGGTAATTTAAGGATTTTTGAGAAGATCCTCAACTTGCAAGCCCTAATCTTCTGTATAAGATGATCGGGGTTTGCTAAGCAAACAAGATATCTCTTGCAATTTGAAATGAATATCTTCAAGGATATCCTTTGGGGCATCAAAATCCTACAAATTGATTCTGAATCCTGGTACATTTAACATCTCCATAAGTAGAGGCTGCACAGTGTTCAAAAACACAAGCCCCTCTTTCAAACCTTTAGATGATAAAATAAAAAAAAGCATATCAACCAACGATGCGTGGATCATATCCTTTACAAAATTAACATGTAGTATTTCACTACCACTGATGGAATGCCTGTCAGCAGAACAATCAAGAGAGACAGGAATTGCACATTGTAACACCTGAGAAATAGTCCAAAATGGGCCATGATTATGAGCCTTGACTAAAGCAGGTGATGGCAAGACATAGAGAACAAACATTGATAACTATTATGCTCTCATTTTCATCAAAAAATAGGTATTAGATATCAGCCTCAGAGACAACAGCGAGTCTTGAACAAACTTTCCTGACTGACAGTATCGCAGATCTAAGCCTTGACATTCTTGTGCTGGATGAAAAGGGTCTGTGACTGGAACTCGACTCCTACGGTGGCCGTAGAGTCGTGGCTGGACTCATTTCTAGCAAATCGCGTTGGGATTTTAGACTTCCTGACCGGCGAGTCCCCGATTAACACCACCTTGAAAACGTAGACAATTTTATCACCACTGGACACCCTTTCTACCCATCACAGCACCAGCGATCAAAGTCTCTTTCGAGAATGAAAGCATGTGTGGAATTGAAATATCTCTCAAATTTGGAAATGAAGGAAACCTGAGAGAAGAAAGGCCTCTCTGATTTGAGAGACCAGTGAAATGTAGAATGCTGCCACACATGATCTGGGTCGAGGAGCACATCCCCTGTTTACATTGGGAGCTCAGCGGTGAGAGCCTGTGTGAGCCGAGCGAAAGAAATATCGGGGGAAGAAGAAGTCGAGCAGGGAAGAAAGAAGTGCACACAGCCTGGGGAAAGAACCGGTGGCAATCATAATGGTCGGTATCATCGTCGAAGGCAGAGGTAGAAGAGATTCGTAGAACTCCTCGTAGATGCGGCAATTGCACTTCAAAAGAAGTGCTCCTCATCGTGGCGACAATGCTATAATTTTGATGGCTCAATGTGCGGCGTTGGTGCCACAACGAGGGCGGAACCCGACATGGTAACCCGATATCTAGCTCAAATTCGATCAGGAACTGGGTTTCGAGAAGTCTTGCAAGTAAAGAATAAGATAGAGATATACGCTCCGTTTGGGGCCGCCTGCTTTCTTACTTTCAGCGGCAGGGTCAGTTGCCAGGCGGGCTAGGAGTTCTCGAGCGTTAATACCTCTTTTGCCCCCGCTCTCTGATTGGCGCCCTAACCTATTTCGTGAAACCGCGCGGAGCCTTGCTTGTCGCGAAGGCTCCCCCGCTCCTCCCCTGCTACGCTGCTGCTCATCTTCTACCGTCATCTCTAGGGTTCGGAGTCCTGATCGAAGTCGCTGCTCCTAATCAGTATTTCTCCTCCCAAATTTTCCTCATATTTTGTTGTTTGAATATGATTTCTGATCAAAGTGTAGAGTTCTGATCCAAGCCCATGCCACTTCAGATCGCGAGTTGAGTTTGTTTTCTTTATTGTCTGTCTTGCTCGATTTCAATCTCGGTTTCTTATTTTCGTAATTAATCTATTTTTGCATGGGTTTTAAATGAAGTAGTAATTATTTACAGCTCCTAATAGAGTGCAGCATCTTGCATATGGACTGTTTGTTATGTTGCGTCAACAGCCAATCGCTGGAAGAAGTAGACATTGGACATAGTGTTTGAATGTGTGATTTCATTCGTTAGTATTTAAGAATACAAGAAAAAATATAATTAATTAAAAACTTCATCTCTTAATATTTTGTTATAAATAATTTTTAAGTTTTTAATTAAGTTTTTTTACACAAAAAAAATACAAAAATCTATTAATATTTTGTAATAAAATTGACTAGCTCGTTTCTTTGTGTTTATGAACACATTCATTTGGTGTGAAGAAGTAGTTCAACTGAATTTTGATAAAATGCTTATTTCATTGTAATTAATTTCTTCCTTTGTTCGTATATTCAATGTTTAGGTGTATAATATCTTATAGGTATAATGGAAATATTAAGCAAATAGCATGTTTGGTAGTTTTTGTTTGATGTGTTACTTTCTTCTCCCATGAAGTTTGGTGAATTCCTCTAAAAAGAGAAATTTTTAGTTGTGACGTTTTATATGATTTTACATAAATGATGTTTTTTTTCTCATTTATCTTTGTTAGATTTTTTTTTTGTTCTTGCTAATTGATTTTACTGTTGTGTTTCATGGCTTTGTTTTGATATAGTAATAACATGAATAATAAATCTAAAGAAGTTGCTACACCCGCATTATGGGAAAAAGAAACGAAAATAACATGTTGCGATCTTTGCCTTACAGAGATTGAACGGGAAAATAGGCCAACGACCTATTTCAATAAAAATGAGTGACAAAATATTATCAGAAATTTCAAGGAATGTACAGACATGGAGTATGACTGGTTGCAAATGAAGAACAAGTAAGACCAACTGAAGGACTGTAAATTTTTGAAAGAAATGAAAAGGGGATCTACGGGTCTAGGTTGGGATCCAGTAAAGCGAACAATTGATGCACCTGATGAATGGTGGTCTAAAAGACTTGCGATGAGCATTTTTTGTAAACTTTGTTATTTGTAACTTTAAAGTTTATTCTTAATTGGGTGTTTATAAATTTCCATGTAGGTGGTGCCCGCTGCAAAGAAGTTTAAGTTTTCTGAAATTGAGCATGAATTAGAGAATAAACTCGATCGCATGTTTAGGAGAGTGGTTGCGACGGGAAACTATGCATGTTGCCTAGGCGAGACAGGGTTAATTGTCAATGTCGTGAATTTGGGAACCCGTGGAGGTTCATTTGATTTCATTGACGTCCCCAGCCCGGAATAGAACAAATATGAAACCATTTACCGTTCCAATTGTTGATAAAAGAAAATTTGGTGTTTCTTCCCTCAAAAATGAGCTATTCGAGACTGTTTCTTATTTCAAGGTAAAATGTTAGGCTTCTCATTCAAGCACTATCGAGGAGGCACTCGAAATCTTAAACGCTACTGTCGAAATTTATGCAGATGAAGATTTGCATCTGTTCGCAGCAGAATTGATAGAGTACCTAGTCCGTAAAGATATCTTTGTAAAGATGTTTGTCGCCCGCAGAGTAGCATATATTTGGTGTTTTTATGATTGCTAGAACATAGTGATGTAGTGTTCGACTCGTTTACATTTCGAGCTCAAAAAGTGTGTTCGTGTTCGGCTCGTTTGCTTAGCGAGTCAAACACGAGTCGTTCACGAACAAATAGTCGTTTTGACAACCCTTATTACATAGCCATAAGATGTTAAGAATTGGAGAAATATTTAAAACATCATTTGAATCTAATTTAATATTTTTTATTCTATTTCTTCATTAATACTTTTAATTGATTATAAATATTTGTAGTCTTGTAGTCAGTTAAATTTTTTTAAGAATACTACTCATCAAAGATATATATATATATAATTGATTAGTCGTATTTCGAGCCAAAACGAGCCGAACACGAATTGTTCGTGTTCGACTCGTTAACTTAGCGAACGAGCCGAACACGAGCTTCTTAACGAGTCGAACACAAGTTGTTCGTGAACAACGAGCCGTTTTGACAGCCCTACTTGAACATTTCAGATGTTTTATATTTTTCATCACTATAACATTTCTATTGCATTATTATTATTTTTTCTTTCTAGAGTTGTACTTGCGAACTCTCATGTACTGATCGCCATGGTTACATTTAGGGATACCGATCACCATGGATGCAAATAGAAGAATACAGATAGAGGTCCACATGGATTCACACAGAAGAAAGCGGGAATTGCTTTTGTTTAGAGCTTAAGGAAGTATAACATCTGAATGCTTGTGCTTCATATTTTTAGATTCCTGCTCTTGTGTTTCATCATAATGCTTGGTCATATGGTATGTTTTGGTTGCAAATTTTTTAGGTGATCTTTAATATAAACTCATGCGATTCATCCTCATTTTGTGTTATTATTTTAGCATTTGGGCAAATTGGATTTGCAAAAAGGAAGTATAACTTTTCATAAAAAAATGGGATGGTACGAATGTGAAAATTGAAAGTTTAGGGGTTATGTATGTAAATGCAGGGAATTGCTTATTCTCGTAAGTTTCCGCACTATTTTATGTGCTATGAAAGATTTGGGCGTGAAATTCAGATATTAGTTGGGTAAATATGTGCAGGATCGGATGTTATGAATACAAGGATGTCAATCCTCTCCTTCTTACTACTCCTGCCATCTAATTAGTAAAGTTCTTTAACTTGTGAAGAGATTCTTATCCTCGATTAAGCTCTTTGATAAGCATGAATCTTTGTTGTTTTAATTGGAAGTTATGAAAAAATAGCTACCTTGTCTATATATGAGTAATTAGGATGTCACTCCTCTTCTTCATCACACTTTTATCATCAATCTAGAGCAAGTTTTGGTCTAGTGTAGATCAATTTGCTGGACAGTTTGATACAAATTCAGCATTAAACTTGATGTAATTCATCTTCTTGCAGGTTCTTAAGTCCTGCAGATTCTTAATTACCATTTGCCATCCGTTTTGCTATAAGTGGAGCGGGAAGGTGGGATTTTTGAAGGTCTTCGTACTATGTGCTATTTGATTTGCTTTCTGATTTGCTTTCCCAGCTATCTCTAATTATTGTTGCACTTCTTAATGTCTTTTTGTCTCCAACAGAGGCCTTGGGAGCTTTGTGGTAACAGGATTTGATCTGCATCATGCCAAACAGCCAAAATGAAAACTTTGAATCCCATAAAATCTTAAAACTAACTCAAAGAACCAACTTTCAGGCTCTACAGAACACACTAGTCTTTAAGAACGATCATGAAGATTAGTGCGCTATGAAGGTTTCCCTTTAAAATTTGGCCAAAAAAATTTAGGAGTTTTCTCTATTGAAGTTGTAGTTGATTTTACAATAGACTTGAATAATTTAAAGAGCAAAATTTTTATGCAATGGAGAATTGCAAAGTGTGCTCAAGTACATCAAGTGGTAAAAATTTTACAAGACAATTTATTTGGTAATGGTTTCTTTCTAAGGAGTCAATTTCTGATCCAGTGGTAGAAATTTTATTTGGAGAAACATATTCTATATTTACAGAATTTGTCAATGCACCATGAGTGGGTACTTGTCGTGCTCGATGGATTTGTTTGAATGATTAATATTGAATAATTAATTAGTTGCTACTTGTCGTGCTCTATATTAATATTGAATGATTAATTAGTTATTTCATAAACATATTTTTAAATTTTAAGTTATTTTATAAACATGTAAGCTTTGTAAATTTATAAAATTAGTTAATTAATAATATTGTTAACTTATTCATTCAGAAAATTATCTGTTTAATATAAAAAATTCTTTTATATTCTATTATATAAATACTACACTGGGACAAAATCGTCATTTCTCCAGAAACAGCTGTCCCTTAACTGTTTTCGCACAGCTGCAACAAACAGACAACCAGCTTCCCTGCAGCAGCTTCTTGGGGTAGCGCAGCTGCAACTGAAAAGCTGAGAAACTGCAGATACGCCAAACAGACCCATAGAGAAGAAGAACATAGAACAAATGGGAAGAGTGCAGCAGAGTTTCGAGAATGGAGGAGGGGTCAGTAGGTGAAAAAAATGATCAGATTTAGAGGAAATAGGTAGCTCTTTATAGAGAAAGAGACAGGTAGCTGACACGCCTAAAAAATGTGCTACATTTTTAGTTAATTTTTAATAATATTGTGCTTTAATGGAAGTTATTTTATATGTTTTGGCTTCAGGCACAAGAAATTGAGTTTTGGAGAAAATGAAGCAAAAAAGATGCAATTTGGAGTCAAATCAAGCAAGGAAGAAAATTTGGATTTAACGCATTTTGATATATCTTTCTATGTTTAATCTCCTTTATATTTATCATAAGTTTTTGAATAAAATTGTATCTTTCTATGTTTAATCTCCTTTACATTTATCATAAGTTTTTGAATAAAATTGTACTTTAAAGAAAAGTTATTTCATGTTTATCTTGTAAGTATAACACTTAGGGTTGATTGGAGCTGAAATGGAGTGAAATAGAGCCAAACAGGGGTGCTGCTTGCAGGGCGGCGCCTAGGCCCATTCTCACCCAGAAAATGATGCTTAGGCACCAGAAATGGTTGTGGATGATTTTAGACGCCACAAGGAGTTTATAAGGCACCTTTTGTGACTTAGGAAGGCACTTTTTGCCATTTCAACTTCTTGGAAACTCCAAGAACGTCCAAAGGTCGTAGATATGAGAGGAGATGTAGATTTCTATCTTTTCTGGAGAGATTATTAAGGGATTTTGAGAGATATGTGTAAGATATTGTATGAGCATTGCATGGATCGGTGAGAGACTTTGTTAGAGGTAGTTTCATCTTTCATTCAGAGGGAAAAAACTAAGTATTGTGTTTTTCATTATCTTATAATTGTTATGAACACTTTCTAACAGATTTGCTTTGATTTAGTGAAGTTTTCTGTTGAGTTTCATCCATGTTTTACGAGTAGTTTTTTTTACTCTTTTCCTTTAATATGAAGTAGTGACATGATTAGGAAAATTTATTTTATAATAGAATAATTTTTATTTCCATGTGAAGAGTAATATCTCCTTTGCTTCATTGGCATAACTTAGATGGCAGTAGGTTATGTTAAAATATGTTGTAAGTGAAACTAAGACTCGAAAGACCGGTGATCTCGAGTGCACTCACATTGTTCGGTTGGCTATGGTGAAGTACTTTAGGCAGCAATGCAATTTTTAATGAAATATAATTTATGATATGTTTCTATTAGGATCTTCTATGTGATAACTAGTTGTGTAAAACTAATAGAATACTAAACTTACATATGCACTCAGAATATGGTAGGTAGACATATGTTCCTTGTTCACACAAAAATTTATTACATACTTCTGTCAATTCTTTTATTGCTTATGTCATCATCTTCATTTTACTTTTTTTTTGCAATGAAATGGATGCAAGTTTAGGAATTTAGATTTACTTTGAAATTCTCTTATTTTATTAATGGATGGTACTTTCACCGGCTCTAAATTTATTTTGCAAACTGGTCATTTTTATTGTTAATATCCATTGCAAAATATAATGACACTCAACTAGTGCTTACCACACTAACCCTTAGAATGTAGAGGAGCCAAGCTCAAAGGGGAGTGAAAATAAATAGAGAGATAAGTTTTAATGGACATAAAATTGGTGATTTTAGAGTAACAGACATGGAACCTTAACCAATTTGGTTTTTAGTTTGGAACCTAAGGCCTGGTTAGTCTTATAGAGAGGCACAATAGGTAATCTTGAAGTGAGAGGCTAGAATCTATTCAGCATAACCATATCAATTAGGAACATAATTTTAGATTATTCAATGTTCCATATGCACTTAGGAGAGGGTAAAAAATATGTATGCTCCTATTTGTCATTGGTCATATTAAATTCTAAGCAATTCATTTTTACGCATTATCTATGTTGTCACATGGGAAAGGTAGTTTATAACATCTCAAAATTCTTCAAACCAATTTCTCTAGTTAGGATTTACTTTAGATATAGATTTTTATTTTGTAGCTTTGTTATTAGGAGAGTTGATAGAAAACACCCTTAATCGTCATTCCAAACTAAGACCTGACAGTAGTAGACTAGAATTAGCCTAAGGGATTCTTACATTGCTTCTCTTTGGGATCGATACTCTGATCTTAAAAGAAAACCCTATACTGCTTGAAACAATATGTACACTTGCGTAGTACCCATATTGTATGATCTATATAACATATTTGTTTTGCATACTAGCTGTCATAATTAAATTGGGTCAAGTTTTTCGCCTTGGAATTCAATATCTGAGTAATTGCGGGTCAGATCAAGTATTTGGTGTCGTCTCTAGAGTTTAAAATTGAAGTAATTACACATATATGTACACACACATTCTAGGGGGCATCAAGTTTTTGACACCGTTTACGGGAAGGCTACGGTAAGAACTTAGGAGAATTTTAGTTAAATCTAGAGGACATAGAATTGGAAATTATATTATTATTATCTAGTGTCTTTAGTTATTATGAGTCTATTTATAAGAAAATTAAAAATACCAAAAATATTTTTGATTGCTTGAAGTACTGGATATTGGTCCTATTAGTTAAGTCTTTAGATTTAAATGTGTAGATAGGCGCTGCAAATCTTGAACCGTACTACTCAGAACTATGGAGAACTTTTAGGAGGATTAGAAAACCCCCAAGGAGAAAAGTGGTGATCAAGTGAAATATGTAAAACCTTGGAATTCGTCGGGCTGATGAAGTTAAGTCAAGCGTTTCGTGGAGGCAACTCATGGTTATCTATGTTAATATTTTTTGTGAGTCGTAATTGTTTGTGGTGCATTGTATTTGTTTTAGTATTGATTGATCAGTTTGATTCATGTTGATGGATGTCTGGATTGTTAGTGGATTGATTTGATCTTTGTGTGTCATTGTGGATTGATCAGTTTAGTTGATATTGATGGATGTTTGAATTGTTTGTGGATTGATTTGATCTTTCTGTGTGTCATGAAGGAGGTGTTTCCTTAACTTCTTATTATGGTTAGACTTGTAAATGTTCTCTTACAGTAGCTGGATTGATGAGTTCACTATTACTCGGGTCTCAACCGAACTTGAGTTTTACATAAGACATCTTGAGTTTGAACAGTGATAGTTTCAACTCAATTTTGTTACTTCCTTTATCTGAACTTGTTTTCATTTGATTGGGTCATGAACCTACTTGATGAGCAACATGTGGATAATCTTACACTGTCTTTATAACTATTAGAGGTGCATACTTAAAAGGATAAGGTGATGTCTAGGGTTGGTGCTCGAGAGCCAATACATCAAGAAAAATCGTGTTCATGGGATTAGACTCATAAAATCATTTAAAAGTACCCAATTTATCAATATAGTGATTTATTTAGAATTTGGCAGTATGATTGTGAGATACGATGAGTTAAAATAAGAATTAACCTCATAAATCATGTGTGTTTGTGTTTGTGTTTGTGTTACATCAATATAGAGGACTTGAGGAACACTTAAATGTATATTTGTATATTGATATCAGTCATGCTTATTAGACCTTTCTTTAGTTCAATTTTATTTTGGCATTTTTAGTTTAGATTTACTTTCAAATACTTGTAAATGTTTTTTATAGACATTTGTGGTAAATATAATTTCTGAACTTTTTTTCTTCCCGTTTTTCTGCTGCATTTTATGAAATTGATTAAAAACATGTTAAAAATCAAGTTTGGGGAGAGGAAGAAAAAATAAATTTCAAAGTTAGTATACTTGAGGAAGAAAAATAAATTTCAAAGTTAGTATACTTTTTTTCTGTTTAATATTATTGCAAGCATGTTTTAGGCTAGGTTTACTTTCTCCCGCATTCATTCTATCATGAATATGCATGTATATAAATTTGATAGAATGTTGTAGCAGGTGGTAGACTCAGCTTTTACTTTTTTTCTTACTACATTTTGTGAAATTGATTGTAAAATATATAAGAAATTTAAGTTTTGGGGGAGGAAGAAAAATAAATTTCAAAATTAAACTTTACTTGTCCTAAAAGAAACTACAAATACTTTTTTTTTAAGAAATTGCATTTTGTCTTTATAGAATAAAAACAGCTTAAATATTTTTGTGACATTAGGACTCGATCTTGACTGTGACTCATATTTTGCCCAGTACATTGGAATCGCAGTCCAGCAAGGCAAGCTTAACATGTCTGACGTGGACAATATGTTGGCGAACACCCTAACTGTACAAATGAGGCTTAAAATGTTCGATGGTGAGGTTTCTTCTCAGCCTTACGACATGTTGACCTCATATTTGGTTGAGGTTTAGTTTTCCCTCTTTAGTAGCCTAGGGTCTAGCCATAGGACTTTGCTGATGACTATTCCTAGAAAACCTAGAAAAGGAACTTGAAGTTCATCACCATTAGAAACTATAAACACTTCTGTGCTCAACTTGAAGTTCCACATACTGGTCCTAACCTCTAGCACTTAGTAGGTGGGGCCACTATAGAGGAAGCTCAAGGGGAGTCCCCATAGGACTTCTTGACCTTAAGTTTGACCCTGGGTGTTGGTCTGGAGCTAGTTCACTCACTTTCACTCACTTGCACCCACTTTCACTCGAAATCCTAAAACCCAGATTTGTTGACTTGTATCTTTTTATCTTTTGGGAAACTCATGTAACTCATGTAGATGGTCCCTTAGATGGTCCCTTAGACCCACTGGCCCCAAGCTGGGGTTTAGCTAAGACCAGTACATAGAGGACCCAAATGGGGATTTCATTGGTTCATAGCTCATATAAGGTGGTTGACACCCTAATTCTACCAACATATACAACTTGGCCTTTGGTCCCAAAATCCACCCAAATTACATAAACACCCCTAAACTCCAAATTTGACCAAATTTCCCAATTTCACCCAAAATACCCAAATTTGTTAAAAAAATATTTCAAACTATTTGAAATTACCAAAATTGCCTAAAACATCCCAAAAATTCCAAAATTACCAAAATACCCTCAAATTTGCCTGAATTAAAAAAATATCCTTGGTAGCCCAAACTTTCCTAAAACCCTCAAAACCAGTTTGGACTCTTTAATTGAACCCAATTTGGCCAATTTGATCACTTTGACCAACAAGCACCTAATTGCCTTTAAATGCCCAATTTCTCCAAATTCACTTCACATATCCATCAATTTGGCCCCAATCCTTCCCAGTTTCAATTCTAAACTCAAATTCATCTTTCATATGATCAATTTAAACTAAATCCAAGCCTAATTTACCCATGCTTTGAGCTCAATTTTGATCCAAATTAAACACCCAATTTTGACCCTATGACTTAATCTCACCTAATTGAACCATATGATCCACTCAATTTTCCCAATTTGAATCGTAAATTCTTCCTAAAAATCCTACATATCAAATTAGACCTTCAATTGGCCTTGATGAAGCCTCAATTTCACCAATTTCAACCCATATTCAAAATCCCCAAATTTGCCCCAAATTGGTTGTCTCCAAATTCCACCAAATTGAATGCCCTAACCCCAAATTTGACACCCAATTTATGTTGAAAATTCTTTATGAAATTCCTCTAGACCATTTTAAACTATCAATTTTGACCCAACCCAACCTTAACCTAACCTAAACCCAAGTCTAACCCAACACCCCCAAATTGATCAAATGCCTAAAATCATCCAAATTGAACCTCCAAACAAATCGAAAATCACTCCAAATCTTTTCTAAACTCCTCATGACAATCATCTACACAATATTGATCAATTGATTGAGCTCAAACTCATGGATAGCCTAACCCAAACCCAACTTCTAGCCATTTTGACCCAAATTGAGCCCCTTCACCAAAATTGACTTAGTCATGCCAAAGTCACCAAATTAATGTCACCACAGCCACTAAGCACACTCTATTGACCAGGCTAAACCACCCTAAACTGCCCTAAACCCAACCAAGTGAGTTATGGACAAATGGGTCCCTAAATTAAGGGATTTCATCCCATTTTTGGGCCTTAACCAAGAAATCCTCTCCATCATGCCAAGCCATTAAAGCTTAATCATAATTAACCCTCCCACTGGCTCACCTGACTAAATGACCACCTGCTCTACTCTATCCAACCACACAACTCGCTTAAAAATGCCAAAATCAAGAGCTACTTCACCAAACTCAAACCCAATTGAACTTATCCAAGATGTCTAACCCCAATTTCTCTTTGGAGCTCTTCTGTCCTCCACATAAGTAGCTTATTGCACCCACTAATTGGCCCTGAGCTCCACCCTAAGTCCCTCTATAAAAACTCACCTCCTCCACGACAAAACCACGACAAAACAAGAGAGAGAAAACAAGAGAGAGCTGAAAACCTTGGGGAAACTCTGTCAAAATCTCACAAGAGCTTCCTCAAACCTTCCTAAGTGTAATCCCCCTTTTCTCAGCCACCCATAGCCACTCTACAGAGAAAATTTATTCACTAAAATTTGCCCCAAAACCAGGACAAATTTCTCCAACCAAACTCCGTGAACCAAACTCCAATTAATTGTGCACACACCATCCTTAGAGTAAAAGGAGTTGATACCCCCATCAAATCTCCCTCTGAAACAGCCTCTAATATAGCTCTAGACCAACACCTGAAATCCACTTTGATCAAAATCATACCTAGAAAATTCACCAGGGCTTGGGACTTCATCTGGAGGTTTCGAACCACTCGGCAAATCTACCGCAACCATCTGATTGAGGCCTCCCCTCTCAGACAAAAGTATTGAACCTCAACCCTAATTCAAGTATTTTTTGATTCATTATACGTATTTATTATTTTCATACCATATATACCATATAGATAGGTTTGTATTGAGTAGATGAAGGTTTAGAAACAAACCCTATGCGATTTGGTTTAGTCTAGGCGAAGATCTTATGGTTTTAGTGTGAACAGTTCTCGATTTAGGTCACTTGGGGACGATAACGGGGAGCCGTCCGATCGCGCGTTTATTTAATCAATGGAGGAGATCGAGTCGGACAAATCTTTGGTGTGTGAATCGCGGGCCGCGTGGCATGCCTAGGTGGAACGCTCAACGAATGGTAGCGTGTCACGTGTGAGTTCGAAGCCGTCGTAGGATGAGTTGGCGCCCAGGTGGCGCCCCGTGGATAAGTAGACAAATATGAATTTTTTGAATTATTTTAAATGCCTGAACTTCAAAAATCCATATCTTTCTCTAGAAAAATCATAAAAATAAAAGAAAATACCCTCATGCTTAGTGAACAGAGGAGAATAATGTGGACCAAGAAAAAACTTATTTTCTTATTCCCTGATTTTTAATGATATAAATACCCTCTAGAGTATAATTCATTATGATCAAACATTGCTCACCATGGCTTGAAATTTTGAGGGTTTGTTCCTCATGACAGAGACTATGACCTCTGATTTATGCTTCTAGCCTTAAGTTTCAAGCTAGGGTAGCCATTTTGGCTTATTTTAAATATATAAATCAAAATATCATCTGGAAAATTATGAGGATAATTTTAGTAGGTTTTTGTGGTTAGAGAAGTCTAGGAAAAATATTCTGATGTTTTGAATTATTTTGTACATTTATATATTTTATCAAAAGTATACTCCTTGTGTTAATTTATGTAAATTATATACTTATCAAAACTTTACAAAATCAATTCCACATCATTCATAAAAATCTTATTCACTTACTGTAAAAATTTAAAAATTATTTGGCTTATTTTAAGCACTAAAATTGATTTTTAAAAAAACTTTGTAATTTTGCACAAAAGTAATTATAATAAATTAATTAAGCTTAGAAAAATCATGAAAAATAGTTTTTTGAGTTCCTTGTGATCAGGGGCATTTAATAAAAATAAAATCTATTTTTGTGAAAATATATCATTTTTAAAGTGTATTTTGAATTAAAAATAATTAAAATAATCAAATTTTTAAAAAATACAAAAAATGGTTCAAAATTTATACAAATTTTCCCTGATCGCTTAGAATTCATTAGGATATTTTTCCTAATTTTTCTATGTTAAAAATAAATTTGCATAAAAGTGAATTTTCCTTATTTTCTCATTAAAATAATTATAATAAATAAATTAAAGATCATAAAAATACAAAATTTGATTCTATGAGTTTTCTGAACTCAGAGTTGTGTAATAAAAATATAAAATAAATTTTGGTAATTAAAAGATTATTTTCTATTTAATTAAATCATTGAAATTGATCTAAAATGAAATAATAATAATAATAATAATAATAATTTAATTAAAAAATTCATGAAATTTTGCCTAAGTGCCTCTCTGACCTAAAGGAAACCTTTAATAATTTTCTCATAAATAAAAACTTTATTTTGGATAGTTAAATAAATTAATTTTGAAAACCCTATTTCCTGAATTTAAATAATTATTTAAATTAAACTAAATTTAAGAAAAAAGCACAACACAAAGAAAAAACCACATTATCCTCCTCTGATGTTTCAATTAACTCATGAATATGCCACTCTGAATACTCAAGTCATTTGAGTTGTGTTTAATGAGTTATGAGGTAAAGTACCTTAAGGGCAAAATAGTTATTTTAGATTTTGGTTCTTAATCACAATTTAGGATTAACTAAGGGAAAGTGGGAAATTTTGATCAGTAATTTTGATCCTAATAAATATGATTGGATGATTGAAATACAATGAGACTCAAAGGTAGAAACTCACTCACCACCTTTGAACAACATCAAAAAGATCATAATTCTCTTAATCTTCATGACTTGGAAGTCAATTAAGATCAAATGATTCTTAAGTGATGGGCTTAAGATGGAAAAAATGATAATTTACTTAAGCCCAAATTTGAGGATGATGTGATGTTTCAATAAGAATAGATATCACTTAAATCAAAATTTCGATAATCATCATTCCACCTATCATGATTATTAAAGGCTTAGTAGTGACATAGGCTCGATGTCTACACTGAATTAATTGGATTTAGAAGATAACATGATTAGTGATTAACATCTTTAAACACTACAAGCTTGACCTTAATCGTGGGCACCGCAATCTTAAATGACTTAAACTTGCCTTAGGGGCACCCACTCACATAACTTTTAAATGAAACATTAATTGATTAATTGGGTATCCTATTCTCGGGATAATTAAATTATCAAGTTTCACTGAGCAACATGGTTGTCACACTTCAACCTCGAATGATTAATAGAACAATATGGCAGGTTCAAAATGAAATCAGAATATTTCAAGAGATCTTCAAAATGTTCCAGGGTTATGCCTCGAGCATTTTGAAATCTATTGGACATTCTGAAGAGCAAATTCGACTTGCCATATTTTTGTTCTAAAACCATCCACTAGGATCTTCTGAGATTCAATAAAGTCACAACTTGGGGCTTTGTAAACCTTCATCTACTCCTGTTCATCTACTCCTGCAATTTAAACTCCCTGCAAAATTATATACATGCCTTGCAAATACTAACCTTTCAGGTGAAGAAATGAGAAGAATCGACAGGTACACTATTAAATTATTACATTTACCTTTTTGTACTTCTTGTCTTGAGCTTGCATATTAAACAACGATGTCGCACTACATGAAAACCAAAACTGCTAGGAAAGCCGTAAAACTGAAACAAAAACTAAAAATCAATCAAGTTAAAATTCACCACCACAACATTCAAGATATAAGACAACTCAAAATTTAATCACAAACATCACAGAACAAAAATTACAACTAAATTAAAATGTTTTTATTGGATGATCGGGAATCCCTCAGAGGAGGTAACCTACGGTTGCAAACGAGATTTCCTATGGTCTAAATGAAAGTATGAAACTTATTAAGTTGAGTTTAGTAAATTCATTTGGACTAAGTGAATCCGAAAGAAAATAGTGGTGCCAGAATGAGGGAACCGTAGGATCCTAACCGATGTCGCTCTAATCAACTTTAATATGCTCCATAATATTTAAATGACCATAACCTTAGGGAAATCTGATTTGACATTATAATTTGACACATTAAAAAACCTAAACCTATATAACTAAAACTCGTCGCAGCAAGAGCTTGGAGCTTGCTTTGTGGGCAGTATGGCCATCTTTAACAGCAAAACCTGTCTTCCCCAGCTAAACCAATCTTCCTTCCTTAGACCTAAACAACAAAGCCATTGGACTTCGAGGTTTCTTGCTTATGCAACGTAAATCCTCACCTTATCTTTAGGCCTTTGTATAGCCCTACTATATAATATAGGATTCTAAGGTTGTCGTTCGTCACGGGTTGTCGTCTGTCACGACCTAAATCCTCACATATTCTAGGCTATTTGTGTGATCGTTTCACACGAATGTAAGCCCTAATTAATAAAATTGACGGGATGAAACCTTTAATAATTCAAATCTCCAAAACAGAAGCCAAATAATAAGATAGTTCCATTAGGATAACTTGGGAAATCATCGAGGTTCTCCTCAGGATCTATGACATCCCTTAATTTTTCCTCCTTTGGATTCCAAAAATAAATGTTCCAAATTTGAGTCATTCCCCTTTCACACCTCTTTATCAGATCATGTTGAAAATTTCTATCCTTTTGACCCCTTTAAAAATAATATTCCTTTATTTTTATCGAGAGTTTTTTTATCTGACTTCGGTTATCTAAGATGTAATTAACTAAAGAGACTTGCCCTTATAGGAAGCTTTTCCAAACCCAGCTAAATATAAACCCTATTTAACTCTCTGTATTAAATAGGGGAACTTGTCGGCTTATAAATAAAATGGTTTTCGCAGACCAAACGGATGTCATATATTTCTTAGTATATTTGATCGAGCATCAGCCTCAAGTCTTGTGTTTATCTTTCAAAATAGATATATAAATTGAGGTGTAGTGCTCTTTCATTTGAACTATGAAAGATATGAGATCAGTTTGATTTCATATTTTTCTAAACTTATATATATATATATATATATATATATATATATATATATGTGTGTGCCTTTCTGAAGCGGGCGACATGATTCTGATTCCGACGGCTATCAGCTTACAACAAGCAACTCCTTAACTAAAATTGTGCCGACACGACAATCTCGACCCAAAGAACATTTGCATACTGGCCGATCAATCCCTTGCCTTCGATGCGGCCCACCAATGCATCGTCCTCCTCAAAATGCAAGGCCTCAAACTTCCATTATACCCTTCTCTTCATTCTCCCCTAACTCGAACGTCACCGAAACCATGATTGGAAACTATGCCAGTAAAAAAATAAAAAATTAAATTTTCTTTTTTTTTTTGCTTCAAATATTAAAAAAAATTAATTTTTAATCTAAGAATAAATTAAATATTAACCAACCAACCTTTTACAATCAGTCCAAGCATACGTGCGACTACATAATGCCATTAGAAGGAATCAATTCTAAAAAAACTACAAATAAATTTTTTAAAATCAAAACACCAAAACAAGGAACCTAAGATAGACCATCCTAGGCATGGTTTCTCTCTCCCATTCTCTCTTCACAGAAGGAGGCAACGACGCAATCAAGTGGTGGACTATTATACCTAAAATACATAGTCTTTATGTACATATTTTTATACGTATTTTTGAGATATTACACTTTAATGTAAGGTATTTGTGTGTTTTTCTTTTAGGTACAATCAAATGGATGAAAAGTGGTGAAAGGAGTGAAAATGCATCAAATTTGAAGCAAAAATGAAAAATGTACGCAAAAGAACTGTGGCGCCTAAGCGCCCAGAACTGGCGCTTATGCGCTAGTAAAACCGAGAAGGCCACACCTAAACACCAAGTAAAGTCTTCTTTTATAGTTACTCGACGATTCTTGAAGAGGTGTTTGAATCAATCCCTTGTGAAATGTGGGAAATAGTTAATGGAAACAAAAATACATTTAACTTGCTTTTGAAAGGAGGCAACTCTTGGAAAATTCTTTAAATGTTGACATATTTTAAAGAGACACGAAGGCACATTTTGGAAAATTATAAAAAGAAGACTTGGATTGAAGAACTATCTCTCTCTTTTCATTATTTTCTTCTTTTTGAGAGACTCTTCTACACACACCACCACCCCATTTTCTTTCGGTTTTGAGTTATTGTTTGTATTGTAAGGGAATAAGAGATTCAAATAAACTTCAAGAGTTTGGTGGAAATAAATTGAGATAAATTTTTATTTTTGTGACTACATTCAGTTTTACTTTAGACTTTTTTTTTGTTTACATGATTCATACTTTTAAACTTAAGTATGGTTGTGTTTTCTTAATGAATTCTGAGTAGTTTTCTTTATCTTTTTCCTTAAAATTATAAGTTATTAAGTATTGGATGGAAGTTGTGTGAAGTATTAATCTTTAATGTTGGAATAAGTTGTGATGATTTTAAACCTTGTACTTCATTTACTTCTTAATTTGGCCAATTAAGATGTTAATATCTGTAGTGAGAACATGTAAGATCCGAGATGATATTATCTCAGTCAACTAATGACAAGAATCACATCAAATTGTATGGATGAGAATGTAAGTAATATGATTGAGTGCAAAAAAATTAGGAAGCAAAGTTTGAAGTGTGTAGGATTAGAAGACTTTAGAGTGACTGACTAAAGCTTCTAATTTGGTTTATAGTTTTAGGTTTTGATATGAGATGTTAGCCTTCAGGTGAAGGAATGTGATGGTAGAAGAGGAAACTCTAGAGAGCTAGTATCTTCCTTACCTAACCCACCTTTAAGACTATTCAAACTTTAAATTAGCCAATGTTTTTTTATAGTATCTCTAGTAAGGGTAAAAAATATTATTGCTCCTATTTAGCACAACATAATTTGAATACTTCAAAAATAGAATTCTTATACTTGTTACTGATTCATGATAAGGAAAAAGATATTTTATTTATGTTGCCTTTATTTTATTTATGTTGCATTTATTTTACAAATATCTAGTTAAGTTTAGTTAGTTGTTTACTTTACTTTCATTTAGTGAAAATTACAAAAAAATTGATTTTCATTCCTATTATAGCATCTAAAGTTTGAGTAAGAATATTTTACTAAGTAGAATTTGTTATCTAATTTCTTCTGATTTTGGTTGTCTATTGTCTTTTGTCCTTATGGGTTCGATATTTGGGGCTTAATAAAAAATTTTAATATTACTTGATAACGATACGTATACTTCTGTAGTATCTCATATTTAAATATAATAATTGTATTTTTATTTGCTTTGAAGTCAAATTTTTGCCTAGTTGTTGCTAGTGATCAATTTTTTGGCACTGCTGCAAAGTAAGAATTACAAATAAGGATAAATTAAGATTATAACCGTATACATTGACAAATAAGGATAAATTAAGATTATAACCGTATACATTGTATTGTCATATAAAATCGGGATCAAGTTTTTGGCGCCATAGTTGGGGACAAATATAATTTTTTTTTTAAATTTTAGAAAGCAAATTTCTATTTTTAGAAAGTCTTATTTCAAACTTTTAGATTTATTATTAAAATATTGTAGTGTTGTTTTTTTATAAAGTTCTTGTTTGTGTGATTTTATATCTTATGTATTTCATAGTAATGTATGTATAGTTCAGGTTCTACAAGATTAGTGCCCTACGATTCTGAATTAAAAATAACTATTAGAAAAATTTAAAAAATAATAAAAATACAGAAAAAGACAAAAAATTTCCAAAAATGGCAAACCAAATTAATCAAAATGCTGAAATTAATTAAGAGTTTAGACCTTTAAGAGATTATGCAAACCCTACGATGGATGAACTTCATTGTAGTATTCAAAAACCTGCTGTAGTGGCTAATTCATTTGACTTAAACCAGTTATTATCTAAATGGTATCAAATAATTAGTTTGGGGGATCACCAACTAAAGATCCAAATTTACATCTTACCAATTTTCTAGAATTGTATGCTACATTTAAATATGATGGTATATCATATGATGCTATAAGACTTAAACTTTTTCCTTTCTCATTGAGGGATAAGGCTAAGATATGGTTACATTCATTAGAACTTGGATCTATCAGAACTTGAGGTGATTTGGCGCAGAAATTCCTTGCTAAATATTTTCCACCATAAAAAAACTATAAAGTTTAGAAATGATATTACTTCTTTTTGTCTGTTTAAAGGGGAATCTATATATGAAGCAAGGGAACGATTTAAAGAACTACTGAGAAAGTATCCACACCATGTTATACAACATTGGTTATTAATTTAAATATTTTACAATGGATTAGCTTGATCTCTTAGATCTATTATCAATGTCGCTGCTAGTGGTTCATTGATGTGAAAACCAAAACCATTTCATGAACCATTTCATGAAGCTTATGCTTTGATTGAAGAGATGACTACTAATAATTTTCAATGGCTTTCTAAGAGGGTAAATCCTAAGAAAGTGGACAATATTCATGAATTTGATACTTTCAATATTCATGAATTAGAAAGTGGACAATATTCATGAATTTGATACTTTTGCAATGTTAGCAAATCAAGTTGCTACAATTTCAAGGAAGTTAGACCAATTTGAAATGAATTTTTCTTAACAAATTGCAATGATTTAAGATAATTCATTAGGCCAAATGGTAGATTCTCAAGCATTATTAGAAACTTTGAATGTCATAAATAATAAGTAGAATAACCATTATTTAAACTATTATAATCCAGGTTGGAAGAACGATCCTAACTTTAACTGGAATAATACTTTGGGTGGTAATAATTAGCAATGGGAGAACAACCAAGTAAACACGTTGGGAAACTAGAATAACCAAGCTAATAGTAATTATAAACCTACTTATCCTCTAGATTTGAACAATAATCCATAATTCAAGGAGAAAAAGTTGTCAATAGAAGAAGTGATATTACAAATGGGAAATCAGTTACAAAGTCAAGGAGCTACTATTAGAAATATTGAGAATCAATTAGGACAAATAACAATTTCATTAATTAATAGATCCCAAGGAACACTTCCTTGTAATACATAAGTAAATCTAAAAAACCAGAATAAAGAAAGGAGGAGTGATAATGACTATGGATGAACATAATGAGTTAATTCTAACAAGACAATTCATAGGGTGGCGAATATGCATTGATTATAGATAATTAAATTTTGCCACTAGGAAAGATCATTTTCCACTATCATTTCTAGATCAAATGTTGGATAAACTAGCTGGGCATAAATACTTTTTTTTTCTGGATGGATATATGATACACAAAAATAATATATTATTTTATGTACCCTTATTATGCCTATTTTTGGTGATATTGCACTTTAAAGAAAGATATTTTTGTGTTTTTGTTGCAGGTATATCATTTTTAGGCATTTGGAGAAAAAAATGGAAAAAGGAGCCAAATTTGGAGCAAAAACAACCAATTTTGGGGTTTGGCGCATGATGCTCCAAACCGGTGCATGATGCACCAAAATCCAGAGCGTTGGTGCATGATGCACCAAATACGTCATTTTCAAGTTAAGGCGATTCGAGACTAATTTTGCACAAATTTTCAAAAGGACGCTTGTTCTAAACACCCCATGGAGTGATTGAATGCATTTAGACTTATGGAAGGTTCCAATTTGAAGGGATTTGACTCTTAGATCAAGGAGACACATCTTTTAAAATTCAAAGTTTTGACTTTTGAATTTTTGAGGAAAATTGAAACTATTTTTAGAGGAAGTAGCCCAAAAGGAAGAGGGACATCTAGAGAGAATTAACGTGAGTTAGAGAGAGAGAAGAGGAGATTTTCTTCTAGGGTTGTAAGAGGAGAGGTAAGGTGAGAGATTTCTTCTTTATTACATTTTTAAGAGAGAATTGGGAGTGATTGTAAAGAGGGAAAAGCTTGGAGAGAACTTCTAGGGATTTGCTTTGGATGGATTTTGAGTTAAGTTGTATTTTTTATTTCTTTTGTTTGTGAACTTATTTTATATATGAAATTCGTGTTTTATTGTATCCTTCTCATGAATTCAGAGTAGTCTTCTTTATCCTTCTCTCTATTTTAAAGAAATGGTTTTGTGAAGAATTGATTTTGTTTTCTACTGTTTTAAATGTCAATAATTTGTGATGATTTGAACTCTGATCTTCATTTACTTTTTGATTAGGCCAACTGAATTGTTAAAACGTGTTGAGAAATATATATTCTGAAAAGTGGATATGATTTCTACAATAAAGGGAGAATTACATTTGATTTCATGGGAGAGTATTTCATCCATGGGATTGGGTGCAAATAAATAGGGTAATATATCTCATTGGATGTAGAATTGGAAAATTTTAAGGAGACATATTATAATACTCAATTTGGTCCAGTTAATCGGAAACTAATGCGAGCATGTTAGCCCTCAGGTGAGGGAGTAGTGGGAGCTCTAGAGTGACAGCCGGTGACAGCCAGTATCCTCTCAGCCTCCCAGCCTAACCAGGGAATTAAGGATCAAACTCTGGATTAGTCAATGTTCTTTATAATGCTCGGGAGAGAGTAGAGAATATGATTGCTCCAATTTGACACAAAACAGTTTTTAAATATATTTTTCAAATGATTTCAATTTCCTTACAATATATTTTTTTCATTGTAAAGCGGAAGGATGTTTTTTCATACTTGAACTTTTCATCAAATAAAATCTTTATTTTATTTCAATAATTTACTTTTAAAAGTTTAGTATCTAGTTTAATTTACTTGGTATAGTCGTACATCTTCATATTTAATAGCATTTCACTTAAGTAGTTTAACTTCAAACTTCGTACTTTACTTTGTTTTTATTTTTAGTTTATAATAGAATATAAATAGCTAGCTTATATATATTTCCAGCTTCCCTGTGGGATCGATATCTAGGACTCCATTAGAGCCCTATATTACTTGTACGATACGTATACTTATGTTATATTTAAAAGGGAATTGAAACTTTAAAAGAGGTTTTAAAGATAAATTATTTTCATTAAAGTTACATTATTGTTTGAGTTACATTGCATCATTATTATTAATTTAATATTAATTTTCTCAAATCCCGCGTCAAGTTTTTGGCGCCGTTGCCGATGAAGTAACAAAAAATATTAGTTATTTTATTTTAAAATATGAAAAGAAAAAAAGAATTTATAGTTTAGTTTGAACATTTTCTTGTTTAAGTGTATCACTTATTTTTAATTCCTTGTTTTATTTTGTTTATGCGTATTATAAGATCTGAAAATTTAGTAACTTGCAATTCTGAATTAGAAAGAACTGTTAGAGAAATTTGAAAACAAAAAAAAAAGAGAAAAATCATTCTAGCAAAATGAAAATGGCTTGCAACTTTGTTGAAAATGAGAATGAACATCATCAGAGACCTTTAAGGGATTATATTAATCCTAGAGCAGATGAAATTCATTTGAGTATACAAAATCCTGCTGTAGCTGCCAATTCATTTGATCTTAAACATGCTATTATCCAAATGGTACAAAACAATCAATTTGGAGGAACACCAAATGAAGATCCAAATTTACACCTTGCTAGTTTTCTAGAATTTTGTGCTACATTTAAATATGATGGAGTGTCGAATGATGCTGTTAGAATTAAACTTTTTTCCTTTTTCACTGAGGGATAAAACTAAGATGTGGTTAAGCTCATTAGCACCTGGATCTATCAGAAATTAGAAGGACTTCAAAAAATTTTATCAAAATATTTCCCACCTTCAAAAACTGCTAAGCTTAGAAATGATATTACATCTTTTTGTCAGTTTGAAGGGGAATCAATTTATGAAGCCTGAGAAAGATTTAAAGTTCTCCTTAGGAAGTGTCCACACCATACATTTCCAGATTGGTTAATAATTCCAAATTTTTATAATGGATTAGTTGGATCCCTTAGATCAATAATTGACGTTGTTGCTGGTGGATCATTAATGTCAAAACCATTTGATGAAGATCTTCATTAATGGAAGAGATGACTACTAATAATTTTCAATGTCCCTCAAAATGGGTAAATCCAAAAAGAGTATCTAGTATTCATGATTTTGATGCAATATCTATATTAGCTGCTCAAATAGTTGTCATATCGAAGAAGATAGATCAATATTGAATGAATTATTTATCAAACAACACATGTGCTTGAGGAGAACTCATTTGGACAAATGATAGAATCTCAATATTCTTATGAGACTTTAAATGTAATAAATAATCGTTCTAATAATTTGTATGTCAATTATTACAGTTATTATAAACTAGGATGGAAGAATCATCCAAACTTTAGTTGGAGTAGCAGTAACTCAAATACTACAAATCCATAATGGGGAAACAATGATGCAAACCTAGTGGGAAGCTCCAACAATCAAGGAAATCAAGCTTATAAACTTAATTACCCCAAGGATTTAATAATTTACAAAATAAGGAGAAAAAAATACCCATGGAAGAATTGATATGGCAAATGGGAATTCAACAGAGTCAAGGAGCTACAATTAGAAACATGGAAAATCAATTGGGATGTATTGCTACTGCACTTAGCAATAGACCTCAAGGAACATTGTCTTGTAATGTTGAAGTAAATCTTAAAGATCAGAATAAGGAGCAAATTAAAGTTATTTAAATGAGAAGTGGAAAAGAATTAGAAGAATGAGTTCAACGAGAAGTTAAAATTGAAAAAGATGGGGTGGAAAATGAAAATTTTGGTGAAGATCACTGAAGATTTTCATCATGAGCCAAAAATTCCTATTAAACCAATGAAAATAACTGTAGAAAGACCACCACCTCCATTTCCTGAAAGATTGAAGCTGAAGTATAAAGATAATTAATTTTTGAAATTTTTGGAAATTTTGAGGAAATTAACGATAAACATTCCATTTGTTGAAGCTTTAGAACAAATGTCAAGCTATGTGAAGTTCACGAAGGATATACTTAATAAGAAAAGAAAGTTTGTAGATAATGAGACGGTTGCACTCAGTGAAGAGTGCAGTGCTATATTTCAAAAATGAGCTTCCTGAAAAACTTAAAGATCATGGAAGTTTTAAAATTCATTGTGCTATTGGTGAACAATTTTATGGAAAAGTTTTATGTGATTTAGGAGCCAGTATTAATCTTATGTCATTATCAATTTTTAGAATGTTGAGTTTAGGAGATATTTCACCTACAACTGTAACTCTTCAGTTAGCTGATCGTTCGATTACCAATCCTAAAGGAGTTATAGAAGATGTTTTAGTAAATTTTGATAAATTATCTTTCATGTGGACTTTATTGTATTAGATATGGAGGAAGATAAAGAAATTTTTATTATTTTAGGAAGACCATTCCTAGCCACTGGAAGAGCTTTGATGGATGTGCAAAAGGGAGAACTAACTATGAGAGTTAGTGATCAAGAGGTTACATTTAATATTGCAAAATCAATGAGATACCCTACAAAAGAATAAGAAATTGAATGCTTCAGAATGGATATTAATGAGTATTTAAGCCATTAATATTTTAAAAAGAAATATGAAAGTGAATTTGAAAAGAAATATGTAGTGTCAAGATGAGGATGAAATCCAAGATGAGTCTATGGAAGTGAGTACGAAAGAACTGGATTATGCTCAAGAAAAATTTGAAATGTTAGATTTTGTAGAAAATGACAACAATTTGATTTCATCTATTAAGAAACCACCTGAACTTGAATTGACAACGCTTCCTACACATTTTAAGTATGCATTCTTAGTAGATTCATCTACACTACCTGTCATAGTATCCTCAGAACTAAATGATGCACAAGAACAACAATTATTAGAAACTTTGAAAAGATATAAGAAAGCATTTAGATGGACATTAGTTGATGTAAAAGGAATCAGTCCTTCAATTTGTATGCATAGAATTTATTGGAAGATCAATATTAACCAAGAACTGATCCTCAAAGGAGATTGAATCCTATGATGAAAGAAGTGATAAAGAAAGAAATTAGATGCAGGGATAATATATACTATTTCAGGCAGTGCTTGGGTCAGTCCAACTCACTGTGTACTGAAGAAAGGAGCTATAAGTGTAGTGGATAATGAATTAATACCAACAAGACAAGTCACTAGTTGGTGAATATGCATGAATCATATAAAATTAAATTTGGCCACAAGAAAAGATCACTTTCCTTTACCTTTTTGGACTAAATGTTGGATAGGTTAGCTGGGCACAAATATTTTTATTTTCTAGATGGATATACCAGTTATCACCAAATACCTATTACCCCTAAGGATCAAGAGACAACAACATTTACTAGTCCTTATGGAACTTTTACTTTTCGATGAATGCCTTTTGGATTATGTAATTCACCTGTAACATTTTAAAGATGTATGATGTCAATTTTGAGTATGATGTCAATTTTGTGATGTCAATTTTGAGTGATTTGATTGAAAAAGGAATTGAAGTCTTTATGGACAATTTTTTTGTATTTGGAACTTCCTTTGAAACATGTCTGAATCAATTGGAGAAAGTTCTGAAATATTGTGAAACATTCATTTTAATGATTTAAACTAATCTTGTTTTGAACCGGGAGAAATGTATTTATGGTTGTAGGAGGAATTATTCTTGGACATAAAATTTCAAAAAATGGCATGGAACTATATTCTGCAAAAAATCTACAAAAATTCAGGTTATAGCGAACCTACCTCCACCTACTAATGTAAGAGGAGTTAGGAGCTTTTAAGGACATGTTGGATTTTGTAGGCGATATATCAAAGATTTTTCAAAAATTACCAAGCCTTTATGCCAACTTCTAGAAAAGGATGTAAAGTTTGAATTTAACCAAGATTGCCTTAAAGCCTTTAAAACTTTAAAGGAAAAATTGACCACTACTCCTATAATTGTTTCACCGGACTGGGAGAAACCTTTTGAACTAATGTGTAATGCTAGTGATTATGCAATTGGAGCTATTTTAAAGCAGAAATACGATAAGATTTTCAAGGTCATATATTATGCTAGTAAGACTCTTAATGATGCTTAAATTAACTATGCCACCACTGAAAGAGGGTTATTAGTCATTGTGCATGCTTTTGATAAGTTTAGATCATATTTGATTAGAACTAAATGTGTTATGCATACTTAGCATTCTGTAATTAAATATTTAATGCAAAAGAAGGGTGCAAAACCAAGATTAATTATATGGATATTTCTGATGCATGAGTTTGATTTTGTAGTAGTTGATAGGAAAGTGACTGATAATCAAATAGTTGATCATCTATCAAGGTTAGAGCAGGAAGAAATACATGATTTGGGAAAGAAGATTAAAGATACTTTTCCTAATGAACAACTTTATATTGTAAAAGGATGGGAAATACTTTGGTATGTTGATATTGTAAATTATATTGTTAGTAGTATTTTATCATATGGATTAACAAAACAACAGGAAAAGAAATTCATTTATGATGCAAAATCTTATTTTTGGGATGATCCTCATTTGTTTAAACAATTTAAAGATTTAGTTATAATAAAGATTTAGTTATAAAGATTTAGTTATAATACGATGTGTGCCTTATAAAGAAATTCAAAAGATTATTCAAAAATGTCATGATTCTGAATTTGGAGGACATTTTAAGAATGAAAAACTGCTCAAAAAATTTTACAATCTGAATTTTATTGGCCTACTCTATTTAGAGATGTTAATATATATATAAATCATGTGATCTGTGTCAAAGAGTGGGTAATATTTCTAAAAGAAATGAATCTAAAAGAAATGAAATGCCTCTAAATTTTAATTTGGAAATTGAAATTTTTTATGCATCGGGATTGAACCGCTTATCCTCTCCAGAATAGTGGTTTGACAGAAGCATCTAATCGTGAAATTAAGAGAATTTTTGAAAAAAAGAGTAAATCCTAATAAAATTGATTGGTTTGCTAGATTAGATACAACATTATGGGCATACAGGATACCTTATAAGACATCTATAGGAATGTCCCCTTATAGATTAATTTTTAGGAAGGCTTATCACTTGCTAGTAGAATTGGAGCATACAAATTGGTGGAATAATATAATATAATACATAAAATTGCAACTGCTTATCATCCCCAGACTAGTGGTTTAACGGAGGTATCTAATCGTGAAATTAAGAAAATTTTGGAGAAAAAAATTAATCCTAATAAAATGGATTGGTCTATTAGATTAGATACCGTGTTATGGGGGGCATACAAGACAGCTTATAAGATATCTATAGAAATGTCCCCGTATAAATTAATTTTGGGAAGACATGTCACTTGCTAGTTGAATTGAAACATAAAGCTTATTGTGCAATAAGGGGATTTAATTTCAATTTGAAAGAAGCTGGTGAGAAAAGATTATTGCAATTGAATGAGCTTGAGGAAATTAGGAATGAATCTTACGATAATGCGATGAATTATAAGGAAAAAAAGAAAGAATGACATGATCGAAAGATAGTAAAAAGAGAATTTGAATCTTGACAGGAAGTTTTATCATATAATTCAAGATTGAAATTATTTCTTGGAAAATTGAAGTCTAGGTGGAAAGGGCCATTCAGAGTTATAAAAGTCTATCCTTATGGAGCAGTCAATAACGCAGTCCATATTGAAGATCCTAAAACTGGAAAAATATTTAAAGTGAATGAGCACATATTGAAATTTTATTTTGATGGTCAAAGACCAAATTTTAAAGAGACTATCATGTTGGATCACCTAGAATGAAACTGGGAATGTCGAGCTGAGGGCATTAAACTAAGCGCTTTGTGGGAGGCAACCCATATGTATCATTGTTTACTTTCATTTTTGAGTTTTTGTGTAAAATCTTATATGTATGTAAATCTAAAATCTTATATGTATGTTTATGTTTATGTCTTTATGTAATCCATGTATTTGAGAAAAATGTTTAGAAACATCCTTGTTTGCCTAATGTTGTGAAAAGACTAAGAATTTATTTGATAAAAAATTGAAATGACCAAATTTTGGAATTGGTGCATGATATGCCAGATTGACGCATGATGCACCAAATTCCAAAGAGTTGGTGCATGATGCGTCGCAGGGTCGAGAATGACTTAAAACTTTTCAAATGGCAGTTTTTAACAGTTTTTGGCAGGGACACCTTCAAATAACTCTTAAAAACCGACTCTGTTGAGTGGACCCCCCTTTGGGTTGAGGTCTAGAAACTTCTTTAGTAGCCTAGGTCTAGCCATAGGACTTTCCTATTGCCTAGTCTTAAAAACCTAGGAAAGGTATCGTCACCATTAGAAGCTCAAAACTCTTCTCTTTACTCAACTTGAAGTTCCTTATATTGGTCTTAACCTCTAGCACTTAGTAGGTAAGAACATTATGAGGGAACTCAAGGAAAGTTCCTATAGGACTACTTGGCCTTAGGATTGACCCTGGGTGTTGGTTTGGAGTTAAGGTATACCATACCCCCACAATACCCTGGCTAAGACCAATACATGAGAGCCCAAAATGGGGATTTCATTGATCCATG
>NW_018165342.1:164551-165003 GCF_001263595.1 Phalaenopsis equestris
ACCTTCTTGGACTTATGGTCAAATCCAAACCAATTGAGCTTGGTATGGTCAAATGAGGCTTACCATAACTCATCATAGACCCTAGGGTTGAGTTTAAAGCCAGTCATCCACCCATGGTTAAGATTGATATTTATCTCATGGGTAATTTTTTTTAAAAAAAAATTTAAAGAGATAAGAAGGGGGCTAAATCAAAGTACTTGCTATACCACATGTCCATACCCTATGGTGCCATTTTTACTGAGCATCATAAGCTTTAACCTTGATCCTACCCTTAGTTAGACACTTTAACCCAAGCTAAAGCCCAAAACCGTGAGCCTCTACATGGCTAATACCCAAACTCATGCCAAGATGCCACCTCAGCCCAAATTGAGCTGAGGGATCCTCTGCTTGACACCTAAGCAGTGGGGCTAACCCCTCCATTGGCCAGCTAAGCCTCCCCTTAGCCAATTTCT
>NW_018165342.1:170978-174443 GCF_001263595.1 Phalaenopsis equestris
TTTTCCCGAACCCAGCATAATATAAATCGTATTTAATTCCTTATATTAAATAGGGGAACTTATCGGCCAATACATTGGTTTCGCAGACCAAACAGATGTCATAACTTTCTTTAATTTATTTGATCGAGCCTCACCCTCAACTCTTGTGTTCATCCTTCGGGATAGATACAAGATTTGAGGTAAAGAACTCTTTCATTTAAACTATGAAAATTATGGGGTCAGTTTGACTTCATCTTTTTCAAAACTAAAATTTTTAAAATGTCCTTCCGAAGCGGGCAACGGGATTTCAATTCCGATGATCGACAGCTTCTTACGGGCAAACCCCACACCAAAAATAGTGTCGACAGACTCCAAGACATATTTTAGGGGGGAAACGAGGGAAGAGTCGCTACTTTTCAATTCTTATGGTTTCTTACTCTAGAAACTCCGCTAGATTTTGAATTTTCAACCAAAGAAAGTTTATTATTTTTGATGCATAGAAATTGCATGACCGAGTTATAGTGAAGAAGAGGCTTATCAAAGAGAGGGTATTTGTGAATTGAGGATTCAACATGTCGAATACTCGAGTCAAAAAAGTTATTGCGCAGAGGCATTGAGAAGTGCATTGCTACACTACTGCTGCTGTAATAGTTCCTTTGGTGAAAGAATTTTATGCAAATCTTAAAGGGATCAACCAAGGATTGATCTACGTGTGAGACAGGTTTGTACAGTTCACTCCTTTGAGAATCAATGAAATGTTTATGATCGAGAACGTGCTTTTCTGCCACTATGCAAGTTTTACCCGTACAAGAGACAACATGAATGAACTCTACCATTACCTTACAGATGTTACCTTACATACCTTACAGATGAAGATGCTAATTGGGAAGCCCAAGATGATGGGAATGTGAGTTTTTCCTTAGCATTGTTAAATCCTACTTCAAAGGCATGACATTTCTTCATTTCCTTGAAATTACTACCTACTATAAAAATTAGTAAGGTCATGAAGGAGAGTGTTATTTTGTACTACTGTATTCAAACTAGAAAACCAATAGATATTGGAGCCATAATTGTAAAATCAGTTTTGGGTTTGTTTGTGAAAGGATCTGCAACTGGATTAGGAAATCCATCTATTATTTTTTAACTCTAAAGTCAATCACAAGTACCTTATGAAAGTTACGAGAAATTACTATTGCCTTGAAAGCTGATGGACCTTGAAGTCTACTGCAGTTGCATTGGAATGGGAGATGAAAATGTTATGGATGTATCAATGGATCAAGGATCTGAGAATTCATCTCCTATTCAGCCCTAACTCGAGTGCACTTTCAAAGAGAATTAAAAAGATAGAGAAAGAGGTGCATAGTCTTATGCATGCAATTGAGAATATTTCTAAGATGTTGGATCACCTGGATTGGAGACTTAAGGAACATTTTGAGCATACAGGGTGTATTGAAGATGGTTTTGTATGTATGTTCAAGAAGCATGCATTGATTGAGGAGGAAAATTCAACTGATGAATTTCCATTTAGGCCCTTCTACAATCTGTATGTGCACTACCAATCTATGAGACACTTCCAGGAGAATGATAGTGAAGAAGATGTTTGAAATTGAGTTAAGTGCAAAACGTTTTGTCTAGTATTGTTTATTTTAGTTTGATTATGTTGGATTGCCTTTACTTTCTATTGTTGCACTATCTATGTTATTGCTTTGAAGTTTGATGTTTAGATTTCAGTGTTTAGGTTGGCTTGCTTTAAAATATTGAATTTGTTATGTGTTAGCTTGAAAAATGTTAGTTGTATTAACTCAGATTTCATATATAAATATGAGTTTGTGTTGTTTGTGAAAATTTAGTGTTAGTTTGATGTTTAATTAAGCTTAAAAAGGTTTATTTGAGTCAAATAGAGGTTGATGTAAAGCAATATGAAGCAATTTTCCATAGAAACACCTTACAGAGCCTTGGCGCATGATGCATCAAAAGTCCAAACACGCTATATTGCCTAGAAAATTGTGAAATCGCACGAAACCTCCACTCGAGTCATCTTCTTCTACCTCAAGACCTTGATATAAGGCATCACATTGCGGGCTAAAGTGAAGGATTCAGAGGATAAAAATCATAGATTTCATTTTCTCTTGGCAAGAGCTTCACTTTAACTTAGAAATTGTTTATTTTCACCATAGATTTTAGGAGATCCAAAAAATGGGATTTTTGCTTAGGGAGTTAGATCTGAGATTTAGTAATTTTTTTGGATTTTTTTTGGATTTTTATAGAATCTCCAATGGCTCCCCGAGTTAAGCGAGGAGTACCGACTGAGGACTTCAATGCTCGACGATTCGTTAGTTTCAATGCCTACATAGTTACAATACACTATTGGAGAACAAAAGAATGATCTAGGAACAGACGTTTGCAAACCTTGGAGGCGAGGTCGAGAGATTGATTCGCGCCAGAAATTGGGAGCAATTTTGCTACGTCACTGCTGTAGTGATCATCCCTATGGTCTGGGAGTTCTATGAAAACTTAAGATTCACCACAGAAGATCACATTTTGGTGAGAGGTATGCAAGTTGAGTTTACCTATGAAAGGATCAATGCATTTTATGGGCTTGGAAATGTCTTCCATGATAAATATGACGCTTTTGCTATCATTAATTCATAACTGGAAGAAGTTATTGCCTTTCTGACTAATGGAAGAGGGGAGTGGAAAATAAAGAATAATAAGATAGATAGTTAACTTCTATGTTTCCATGTTAACTATTCAGTCCAAAATATGGCATCACTTCATCTTTGCCATACTTTTACCTACAAATCATCTTGCAAATGTTACAAAGGATCGAGTTGTGTTGAACTATTGCATTTAGAACATGAAGGCAATAAACGTTGGCGCACCTATAGTTCATCACGCTAGGTGACCGCGACTTTATATATGCTTAAATATATAAGTGTTTAATACTACTGCTAAAAGATTTAATTCCTCAGCAACTGTACCAAATCTCAATAACAGTTATAGATTCGATAAATATGGACGTAATAAATATTCAATAATTGTAAAGTCACACTTATCAACGTAAGTATATGTATCACTCAAGTAATATAGGGCTCTAATGGAGTCCTAGATATCGATCCCACAGGGAGTAAGATTAGAACTACAAACTAAGATTTTAGAAAAGTAATACTTTAATCACAACAATGAAGTTCAATTTGCTTATCTGTCACTAATAGGCAATTGAAATAAATATGTAATTTTAATAACTATTAAATAACTAATTATACTAATGAAGGTTCAAATGTGATATTCAATATATAGGAAAACATCTTTCTCCTTGTCAAGAAATTATGGTGAATGGATAAAATGAATTAGTTCAAATTATATTGTGTCAAATAGGAGCATACCTATTCTTTACCCTTTAGTCCAGGCATAAAGAATATTAACTAAACCGACGCTTGTTTACTGAATCTGTGGCTAGGCTGGGAGGATACCAGCTCTCACTTC
>NW_018165342.1:174609-175477 GCF_001263595.1 Phalaenopsis equestris
TGAATCTTGGATGTAATCTTCACTTTAGTTGTAAAACTCAACATATTTTAACAAATCAATTGGCCAGATTGAAAGTAAATTAAGATCGAAGTGAAACGATTATCACAATTTCTTAAACATTTTCATGGCTTCACCAATTCAAATTACCATTTCACAAATCTCAAGATAAAGAGAAGAACAGAGAAAACTACTCATGTCTCATGGGGAAACCACAACAAAACTCGAAATTCATATATAAAATCAAAGTCATACAAACTACAACAATGAATAAACTTATCTCTAATTTCTCCCCAAGAAAACTCCTTGAAGTTTCTCTGAATTTCTTCCTTTCTTTACAACACACAGAATTTCTCTATGAAGCAGCAAGGAGGAAGAAATCTCTCACTTTCCCTCCACTCTTACAATCTCTCAAACAAAAACCTCACAATTTTTACACTTTAGCAAACACTAATGGAAGCTTTCTAACCTCCAGGAACTCTAGAGACTTCTGGCTCCCTCTCTATTTTTGGCCAAAATCTTCTTTTAAAATTGTGGATGAGTTTTTCCAAGAGTTTCCTAAGCATCCCTTCAAAATTTATCCTTATCCACAACCTAATTGGTCATAACTGTCGAGCTCGCCGTCGGTGGCCTCGAGGGCACTGTCAGCGAACCTTCTTAATGAATTAAGTCTGGAGTCTCAGGAAAATCTCGTCATCAGCGGGGTCGATGGCGCCCTCGGTGCCCTAGTTCAATTCTTCACATTTTTGTCCTTTTCGCTCCAAATTTACTCTTTTTTGCATCATTTTTCTCCAATGACCCTAATTCATCATTCCTGCAATAAAACATCAAAAATACCTTTCTTTAAAGTGCAATATCATAAAAAATAGTA
>NW_018165342.1:176333-176977 GCF_001263595.1 Phalaenopsis equestris
GCTCAAAAATATAATTACCTGAATTAAATTCACTACATAAAATCATATTAATAATTTTTTAAAATAATTAAATAGAGGTTCTAATAGTTAATCTTTTTCTTCCCTCCCCCAAACTTAAATTTTTAAATATGAAATAATACAGGTGGAAAGAAAAACTATAAATATGAATCATACCTCAGTATTTTAGACATTTTCATCATTCTGAAATTTTTGCAGGCCTTCTCAAAATTTCTACTTCACCTGGTCTGTAATATTAGGAGCTTTCTACACATATAAATCATTAGAGAAATTTCTGGGTAATGAAATTTTAAATTAAGTATAAAACTAAAACGTTAAACAAGCATAATATTTCCTAACACAACTATAATTAAAATGCGAAATAAAAAATTACATTACAAAATACTACTCAACATTTATTATACTACACATGCAAATTTAACTATAACACTAACTTTATAACAAAAATTAAAAATCCTCCAAGTACAACATAATAATAAAAATAAAAGTCCAAATACAAACAAACATCTATTTCTATTACAAAAGATCATAGAAATAAAAGTACAAATACAAGTACATCAATTACATTCAAATATCAAAATCCCAAACTATTTCTTCATCTCCTTGATCAGCAGGTGGATCGGGCT
>NW_018165342.1:177337-181045 GCF_001263595.1 Phalaenopsis equestris
AGGATGTCCTAGACCTCCACTTGTTTCACTCCTTGCCGTAGTCAATATATTCTTAAAAATAATTCTCCGCACATTTATAGTTCTATTATTCTGAATACAAAAATTCAGAATAGCTCTATCTCTAGTTACCTCACTATGGTGATAAGTCGATAACAGAGTAGAGGAAATAAAATAGTGCCACGCCTTAGAGGTGGCATTCAACATCGAAGCAAAAAAATTTACCCGTTCTCGTTGTTTAATCTTCCACATTCCTTTCCCATCAGTGAGAAATTTGATCACATCATTCAGGGGGCCTTCCATCGTACTAAAGGATTCATAGTGGAAGCTATAAGAGTCGGGGACTTCGTTAAAGGTGTTGATGCGGGCGGCATTAAATTCAACAAAAAATTCCCGCAGTTGAACGATTCCATCTTCAGAATAAATTATATTGGCGTAGAACTCCCTCACAACATTTGCATCAGCTTTAGTGGTGGTGTAAAAAAAGTTTTCCCACCTCCGCTTGGCAATAACTCGTTCGATTTCTCCTCCAGGACTCTCAAAAACTCGATCGTGTATACACTTCTTTGATTTAAATATTGAAGTAAATCTTGTTTGAGCGATCGCTTTGACGAAGCGAAACTTGTCGAACTCAACCCGTCTCTTTTGTCATGGAGCCATTTCAATCTAATCAAATTATAAAAAAATTCCTAAATATACTTCAAATATTCAAAGAATGGCTTCCAGTAGTAATTCTAAGAGTTCAACACTAAGATCCATGAATTTCTTCGTAATATTTTCTTCACATTCTCAAAATTTTTGTATCTCCTCAATGTGGAAGAAATCCATGGTAAAAATCAAAGATTTTTAGATTGAAGTGAAGCTCTTGCCTAGCGATGATCAAATCCGATGTCAAAAAGCCTTGAAATCGCCTCCCAATCCAAGCTCTCTCAAGCCCTAAGTCAAAAATTACATTTTTAGGAGGAAGGGGATGATGAATAGTGGTGGTTGACTGGTCAAAATCGTGGTTAAAGGTGTTTTTTCGTGATCTTCTCATCGGCGGGGGTGTGAGGTTTGTTGGGTGATGTTTCTATTGAAATTTAATCAGTACTCTCAGGAAAAATCCTCTATCAGCGGGGACGAGGGTGCCGTCGGCGGGCCTTATTGATTTTTGTTCAATGTCCAGTTTTTTGTAATTTTTACCAATTTTAAGCCTTAACGGCATCCTTTCAATCATTAAAGACATAAGTTTAAGTGATTAAATGATGTACTTATCACATATAAACTTTCACAGCACAAAACATCACATTTATATATAAATTCCAAGGGGTTACAATATACGTTACATAACACACCTAAGTTTTGTATTTTCTTAACCTCAACACATTAATTCAGTGTCGCAATCCAATCCACAACACTCAAAATGCTGAAAACAAAACATCCTATGCTTAGTCTCAACTATATAGAGATCTAAAAGCATAATTCTAAAGCAAAGAAAATACAAAGTTTAAATCAAATTACATAGATAGACAGACCGGTAGTAGTATAAATCTACTATTCATCAGACTCAGTACTAGATTCTCCTCTGAGATCACCCATTGATTACACATGAACGAAGAGGTTGTAGAAGGGTCGGAATGGAAATTCTTCAGTGGAATATTCTTCTATCAATTTCATCCTCCTCATCAGCCATATCAAACTATCTTCTAAATGTCCAGAGTAATCAAAATATTCTTTCATCCTCCAGTCTAGATGATCGAAGAAATCAGAGATATTATTAATTGCATTCATTGCATTTTGTACCTCCTTCTCCAATTTCTTGATTCTGCGCAGGATCACCAGAGTCTTATCAGGAATTAAGGGTTAAACTGGTAGTGAATTCTGAAAAGATTGATCTACTGTAATGGTCATGTCATTTTCATCTTCAAAAGCTGGGAATCTCTCAGTTGGGTCTAAAGGCTTCCAAGGTAGAAGTACCTTTTCCCAATTTTCTTAGGACATTTGGAACTGACTGCAAAGTGAGAAAATTGTTGAAGGGTGTTCAAGCCCATAAGTTGATCCATGAACGATCAGGCCCAAAACCGACTTCACAATTATTGATCCAATATCGATCGACAGTCCCCTTTGGATGCAGTAATTCAAAATAACACTTTCCTTAGAAACTTTACCGATCTTCATAGTTGGTAATAGTTTCACAGAAATAAAAAAGTACTAGTGTTTCAAAACGGGATTTAGGAGTGTTGCAGAAAAACTAACATACCTGTTTTCTCTCATTTCCAGTCGTCAGTTTCATCCGTTAAATAATGGTAAATTTCACTCATCTGGTTTCTTGTTGGGACAAAATTAGAATAATGGCAAACAGGAACGTTCTTGATCATGTATAATTCATTGATCCATGTAGGAGTGAAAGTGATCCATCTACCTTGCACATAAACAACTCCCTAGTTAATTTCATGCAAGTTTGCATAAAATTTCTTTACCACAGGAACAACCACGGTGGCGGTAGTATAGCACAACACTTCCCATCTTCACCGCATTATCGTCTCTTCAATTGCTGTAGAGGGATTATTTAATCTACGATTTATGAATCCTTGTTCCTTGATCAATCTTTTCTTCGTCAGTACCTTGCTGAAGATTTGCAGCGCTTTCGCACTAATAAACTTTCGCCGATTGAAAACTCGCATTCTGGGATTATCAGGGGAATTGGACTCAATAGGAATGAAATTGGTGGAATTTCACTTCATTTTTGGGGGAAAATATGAACTAGGAATCAAATTTGGGAGTTCAAAAGGGTAACTCCCGCCAAAAAACTACAAAAAACTGCCATTCAAACCCAAGAAACCGCCATCTCACCGGTCTCGCCGTCGGTAGGGTCGAGGACGCCGTCTGTGAGCCTCTGTATTTATTTTGCCTGGGCTCTCAGAAAAAACCCACCGTCGATGGCGTTGAGGGCGCCTTTGGCGCCCAAGGCAAAAATTGCACAATTTCACTCTGGTTCGAATGCGTTCTAGTTTTTCTTTATGGATCCAATTCTTATAATGATTCAAGGGTAAATAAGTGTAGTAGAGCTTAATAGTACCACAAACTAATGATAATTTCAAATAAAAAAACTACTATAATCACAATAAAAGTAAAGATAACTATGAGTTGCCTCCCATGCTTGGTTTAACGTCGTCAGCCCGACCTATTCAGGTGTCATTCAGGTTGACTGATCATTAAAACCTCTTGAAAATTTGGTCTTTTTCCCTCAAAATATGGTTTTAATCTGTGTCCATTTACTTTAACTCTATTTCCAGTTTTCTGATCTTCAATCTCAATCGCTCAGTAAATATAAACTTGAGTCACAGTAAAAGGTCCTAACCAACGAGACTTCAATTTCTCAGGGAATAATTTCAGCCTAGTGTTGTAAAGCAAAACTTCTTGTCCTGGTATAATGTTCTTCTGGTTAATCTTCTGATCATGCCATATCTTTAAATTCTCCTTATAAATTCTGTCGTTATCATAAGACTCATTTCTTAATTCTTCCAATTCATTTAGTTGTAACAATCTCTTCTTACCAGCAACTTTCAAATTATAATTAAATTATGTAATTGTCCAATATGCTTTATGCTCCAATTCTACTTGTAAGTGATGTCTTTCCAAAAATCAGTCTGTAAGGAGTCATTCCAATAGAAGTTTTATAAGCAATCCTGTAAGCCCATAATGCGGTATCCAGTCTAGTGGACCAATCTA
>NW_018165342.1:182658-183070 GCF_001263595.1 Phalaenopsis equestris
CAAATGATGTTCCAAATACAGAGAAATCATCAATAAATACTTCCAATTCGTTGTCAATTAACTTACTAAATATGGACATCATACATCTCTGGAATGTTGCAGGTGCATTACATAATCTGAAAGGCATTCTTCAAAAAGCAAAAGTTCCAAAAGGACTAGTAAATGTTGTCTTTTCTTAATCCTCAGAAGCAATAGAAATTTGATCGTAACTGGTATTCCATCTAAAAAACAAAAGTATTTGTGCCCATTAAGTCTATCTACTATTCGATCTAAAAAGGGTAAAGGGAAGTGATCTTTCCTGGTTACAGTGTTTAATTTTCTATAATCAATGCAAATACGCCACCCAGTAACTTGTCTGATAAGTATTAATTCATTATTTTCTTTTGTTTCAACAGTCACTCCTCCTTTCTTA
>NW_018165342.1:183835-184798 GCF_001263595.1 Phalaenopsis equestris
AATTCTGGCTCCCAAATCACATAAAGCTCTTCCATAAAATTTTTCACCGATAGCACAAGGTATAGTGAAACTACCAAGATCTTTTAATTTTTCAGGAAGCTTTTTCTGAATAATTGCACTACACTCTTCACAAAGTGCAACAATTTCGTTATCCGTGAACTTCTTTTTCTTGTTCAGAATATCTTTCATAAATTTCACATAATTAGACATTTGCTCTAAAGCTTCTACGAAGGGAATATTTACTGTTAACTTCATAAGAATTTTTAAAAATTTGGAAAATTGTTTATTCTGTTTGTGTTGCTTCAATCTTTGAGAAAACGGCGGTGGAGGTTTCTCCACAGTAATGTTCATTGGTGTAAATTGATACTCTAAATCTGGGTACTCATGATCCTTTTCTTTTTCGGTATCCACTTTCTCCCTTTCAATTTTCGTTTCTTTTTGTGCCCTTGTCTCCAATTCTTTTCCACTTTGTAAATGTATCTCTTTTATCTGTTCTTTTTCTTGATCTTTAGGATTTGGTTTAGGATTTGGTTCCACAGTACTCGGTTCCACAGTACTAAAAAAAGTTCCCAATATTTGGTTACTAAGCGCAGTAGCGATATGCCCTAATTTATTTTCAATATTCTTAATAGCAGTTCCTTGATTTTGTAATTGGTTTTCTTAAATTTGTAGTTGATTTCTTTGATTTTGTAATTATTGACCAATGTTTAATATCAGTTCTTCTATAGAAAACTTCTTCTCCTTAATTTGAGTGTTCATGTTAAATCCTGGTGGAAAAGAAGGTCTATAGTTAACATTTTATTGGTTGGATGAATTTCCTAATGGGTTCACTGGGTTGTTTGCCTATTGTTAATTTGTAGAAGAATTGTTATTCCAATTAAAATTTGGATGATTCTTCCAACCTGGGTTATAATAGTTTGAATAAGGGTTGTTGGGTCTATTAATAGCATTTAAAGTCTCATA
>NW_018165342.1:186722-198935 GCF_001263595.1 Phalaenopsis equestris
TGAAAAGATCATCACAATTTCTTAAACATTTTCATGGCTTCACCATTTCACAAATCTCAAGACAAGGAGAAGAACAGAGAAAACTACTCAGATCTCATGGGGAAAACACAACAAAACACGAAATTCATATATAAAATCAAAGTCATACAAACTACAGCAATAAATAAACTTATCTCTAATTTCTCCTCAAGAAAACTCCTCAAAGTTCGTCTGAATCTCTTCCTTTCTTTACAACACATAGAATTCCTCTTCGAAGAAACAAGGAGGAAGAAATCTCTCACTTTCTCTCCACTTTTACAATCTCTCAACGAATTCTTCACAATTTTTACACTCTAGCAAACACTAATGAAACCTTTCTAACCTCCAGGAACTCTAGAGTCTTCTGGTTCCCTCTCTATCTTTTGCTAAAATCTTCTTTTAAAGTTGTGGATGAGTTTTTTCAAGAGTTGCCTAAGCATCCCTTAAAAATTTGTCCTTATCCACAACCTCATTGGTCATAACAGCCAAGCTCGCCATCGGCGGCCTCGAGGGCGCAGTCGACGGACCTTCTTAATGAATTAATTCTGGAGTTTCGGGAAAATCTCACCGTTGGCGGGGTCGATGGCGTCGTCGGCGCCCTAGTTCAATTCTTCACATTTTGGCCCTTTTCGCTCCAAATTCACTCCTTTTTGCATATTTTTGCTCCAATGACCCTAATTCATAATTCATCATTCCTGCAACAAAACATCAAAAATACCTTCCTTTAAAGTGCAATATCATCAAAGTTAATATAAAATAAGTATGAAAATCTTAACATATTTTCCTTTGGTCACTAGGAGTATTGTTGATAGTGCTACTACTCGAGGCTTGGCATCTCCTGCCCTGATTTTCACTCTATGTCAACAATCAGGAGTTGAATCCCATAGAAATGAAAAAAGATTACAGCCTCAAACTCCGATTGGGAAGCACATGATTCAGAGAGTATAATCATTTGTTGAGTCTAGAAATGGAAGAAGGGGCAGGCCCTCTACATCTACTATAGGGTTAATACTTCTAGTGTTGCATCTTTGGAAGGTGTTATGGACCAGCTGATGATTCAAAAAAATGATATCATTAATATACAGACTCATTTGGGAGAGATAGATGCAAGGAATGCATATAATGATGAATATCAATAGAGGAGAGTTCAACATGATATAGATTTTCAAAATGCTATGGTTAGACACTTCATGGGTGAACCTAATGTGAACTTTCCTGCTTGCCCTAGCTTTGTTCCCTATGCTCCCATTTGCAATGAAGCTGAAAAAGCGCTGAAAAAGCAAAAGAAGAAGAAGATGATGATGATGGTGGTGAGGAAGGAGATGAGGACTGATAATTTAAATTTAGTTTGATTTGATGTTATGTGTTGTTTGCATTTGTTTGTATTGTGTTGCACTTTTTATATGAGACTGTTATATTCAGACTTTTATGTTATATTGTGGATCAGTAATTTTTAATAGTAATTGTAGACTGTTTACTTTTCAGTTTCAGTTTTAGTACTTTCAGTTTGAGCTTGTTGAATGTGTAGTATTTTCAATTTTTATTTTTCAGTTTAGTATTTTTGTTTTAATTCCCAGCAAGTTCTTTAGAATATATTATGTTTTATTTAATGCTTTAAAGCATATATGTAGTTTTACAGTTAGTACTTGTAGTATACTAGAACCAATTACATGTTCAGAAATCCTCTACAGGTTAGTTTTTATTTTCATGTATTTACTATTTTCTTTCAAAAACTAAAATTTTGTACTAAAATGTTTTTAAAATCATTTAAAAATTTAAGTTTGGGGTAAAAGAAAATTTTCTTTTGAAATGGAGAAAACTAAATTTTATTTATCCTAAAGTGACATTAATTTTTAAAATTTATTTAACATGACCTGGGATATTAGGATTTAACTTTAAATGACTATACTTATGTTTATAAATATTATAGTAAATTTAGGTAAAAGGTTTTTAATAATGAAGGTCAATTCTAAAGTTAAAGATATTTGGTGTGATAGGATAAGACTATGTTTTTCAATTTTTAGTAAAAAAAATTGTATTTTTGAAGTGTTAAGAATTTTAGAGTTTCATGTAAGAAGAAAAGAATCAGGCTTTATGAAAAATCATAAACTAGTATGACTTTATTAAGTAAAGAGAGGTATGGAGTTTTGACTTTAAGAAGATGATATTGAAGTTCAAAACTATTAAAGAATCCAGATATAGTAATCCTCACCTGAAAAAGGATAAAGAAAAAGAAAAGAAAGGATTCAAAAGTTTCTAAAAGAAAAAAAAAGAAAAAAAAGAAAAGAAAAGAAAAAAAAATTATATAGGAGAGGAGAAGCTTCAGGAGATGCCTAATTAAAAATTGTCTTTACTTGAATCAACTTAAGGAAGGATCATTATTACACTTTATAAATGTGTATTAAAGTACCAGTGGCATTTTGAGTAAGGTTCTTATGAAGTTCTTTTTTATATGAATGTTCTAAAGATCCTTAGCATGACAAATTGCAATTCTTTTTTAAGAGAATAGAGATTCAGAAATCTTAAATTTGATTACTAAATATTCCTAGACTTGGAGTTTGAGCCTAAGTTATTAAATGTTTTTTTCTTAAATTTTGTTATTTTATTAATAGAACTAAAGTATAGAAGTGATAAGTTAATCTCTATCCTAAAGTCATATGCTTTTATGTAATAAAAGTGTCACTTGAGGACAAGTAACATTTAAGTTTGGAGGATTTTGATACACAAAAATAATATATTATCCTTTCTATGCTTAATCTACTTTTTATTTCTCACATGTTTTGAATGAAATTACACTTTAAAGAAAGGTTTTTTTTTTCAGGTATATCATTTTTAGGCATTTGGAGAAAAAATGGCAAAATGAGCGAAATTTGGAGCAAAAACAGCCAATTTTGAGGTTTATTGCATGATGCTCCAAACTGGTGCATGGTGCGCCAAAATCCAGAGCACTGACACATGATGCGCCAGGTGCAACATTTTCAAATTAAGGTAGTTCCAGATAAATTTTGCACAAATTTTCAAAGGGACACTTGTTCTAAACATCCCATGCAGTGGTTTAATGCATTTAGACACTACGAAAGGTTCCAATTTGAAGGGATTTGACTTTTGGTTCAAGGAGGCACATCTTTTAAAATTTAAAGTTTTGACTTTTAAATTATTGAGGGAAATTGAAACTCTTTTCAGAGGAAGCAGCTCAAAAGGAAGAGGGACTTCTAGAGTGCGACGAGAGGGAGAAAGACAATTGGTGTGAGTTAGAGAGAGAGAAGAGGGGATTTTCTTCTAGGGTTGTAAGAGGAGAGGGAAGGTGAGAGATTTCTTCTTCATTACATTTTTAAGAGGCTTGGAGAGAACTTCTAGGAATTTTCTTGGGAAGGATTGTGAGTTAAGTTGTATTTTTCATTTCTTTTGTTTTTAAACTTGTTTTTATATAAGAAATCCGTGTTTTATCATATCCTTCTCATGAATTTTGAGTAGTCTTCTTTATCCTTCTCCCTACTTTGAAGAAATGTTTTTATGAAGAATTGTATCCTTCTCCCTACTTTGAAGAAATGTTTTTATGATTTAGTTTTCTACGGTTTTAAAATTATCCTTCTCCCTACTTTAAAGAAATAGTTTTGTAAAGAATTGATTTTATTTTCTACAGTTTTAAATGTAGATACTTTGTGATAATTTAAACTCCGATCTTTATTTACTTTTCAATCCAATCAGTTGAATTGTTAAAATGTGTTGAGAAACATATATTCTAAAAAGTGGATATGATTTCTACAATAAAGGGAGAATCACATTTGATTTCATGGGAGAGTATGTCATCCATGGGATTGGGTGCGAATAAATAGAAAAATATACTTTGTTGGATGTAGAATTGGAAGATTTTAAGGCGACAAATTAGAATCCCTAATTTGGTCGAGTTGATTGAAAACTAATGCAAGCATGTTAGCCCTCAGGTGACGGAGTAGTGGGAGCTCTGGAGTGACAACCAGTATCCTCCTAGCTTAACCACAGAATTAGAGACCAAACTCTGGATTATTCAATGTTATTTATAGCTCTCGGGAGAGGGTAGAGAATAGCATTGCTCTTAATTGGCACAAAATAGTTTTTAAATATATTTTTCAAATGATTTCAATTTCCTTACAAGCCATATTTTCATCGTAAAGAGGAAGAATGTTTTCTCATACTTGAACTTTTCGTCAAAAAAAACCTTTATATTATTTCAGTAATTTAATTTTGAAAGTTTAGTATCTAATTTAATTTACTTGTTATAGTTGTACATCTGCATTTTTAATAGCATTTCACTTAAGTAGCTTAACTTCAAACTTTCAAACTTTGTAGCTTAACTTCAAACTTTGTACTTTATTTTGTTTTTATTTTTAGTTTATAATAGAATATAAATAGCTAGCTTATAAATATTTCCAGCTTCCTTATAGGATCGATATCTAGGACTCTATTAGAGCCCTATATTACTTGAAGGATACGTATACTTGTGTTATATTTAAATGTGAATTAGGACTTTAAAAGTGGTTTTAAAGATAAATTATTTTCATTGGTGCTACAATATTGTTTGGATTACATTGCATCATTATTATTAATTTAATATCAATTTTCCTAAATCCAGCATCAATATACTGGTTATCACCAAATACAAATAGCTCTTGAGGATCAAAAGAAAATAACTTATTTCAGGCCATATGGTACATTTGTTTTCAGAAGAATGCCCTTTGGTTTTTATAATGCCTTTTCTGCATTTTGAAAATGTACTATGATTATTTTTTGTGATTTAATTGAAAAAGGAATTGAAGTTCTTATGGATGATTTTTTAATGTTTGGAACTTCATTTGAATCATATTTAGACATTTATGGAAGGTTCTTGAGCATTGTGAAGAAAAAAATTTATTCCTTAATTAGGAAAAATGTTAATTCATGGTAGCACGAAGAATTGTTTTAGGACATCATATATTAGAAAATGGTATGAAAGTAGACCCTGCAAAAGTTCAAGTGATCATTAATTTACCTTACCTAAAAAATGTCAGGGAAATTAGGAGCATGTTGGATTCTACAGGCGATATATTAAAGAATTTTCATAAATTGCTAAGTCTCTATGTCATTTACTTGAAAAAGATGTAATTTTTAATTTTGATAAAGAGTGCCTAAAAGATTTTGAGTTATTAAAAGAATAATTAGTCACTGAACAAATTATTGTTTCACCTGATTGGGAAAAATCTTTTGAATTAATTTATGATGCAAGTGATTATACTATTGGAGTTATTTTAGGACAAAATCATGGTAAGATTTTCAAAGTAAACTACTATGCTACTAGACTTTTAATGAAGCTCAAATTAACTATACCACAATTGAGAAAGAATTATTAGCAATAGTATATACTTTTGATATATTCAGATCATACTTAATTGGAACTAAATGTGTTGTGCATACTAATCATTCTTCTATTAAATACTTAATAAAAAAGAAGGATGTAAAACTAAGCCTAATACGATGGATTCTTCTTTTGCAAGAATTTAACGTTGAGATAGTAGATAGGAAGAGAGTTGAAGATCAAATTGTTGATCATTTGTCTGGGCTTGAATAAGAAAAATCACTTTGTTTTGAAAAGAAATTAATGAATTTTTTCCATATGAAGAATTGTTCAGTATTAATGAGTGGTGTGTTCCATGGTATGTTGACATTGTGAACTTTATTTTTAGTGATATTATACCCTATGGAATGACATACCAACAGAAGAGTAAATTTTTATCTCAAGCTAAGACTTATTTTTGGGATGGCCCATTTTTATATAAACAAGGAAAGTATCTAATTATTCGAAGATGTGTGCTTTTAGATAAAACTTATGAAATTATCCAAAAATGTCATAATTCTGATTTTGGGGGACATTTTGTTGTTGATAAGACATCGTAAACAAAATTTACAATCTGAATTTTATTGGCCTACAATCTTTAGAGAAGTTAATAATTATATCAAAACTTGTGATCGATGTCAACGAGTAGGCATAATTTATAGAGGAGATGAGACACCCCTCAATTATGTGTTGGAAGTTGAGATATTTGATGTTTGAGGATTAAATTTCATGGGACCATTTATACCATCTTTCAAAAATTTATATATATTGATAACAGTAGACTATGTATCCAAATGGATAGAAGCTGTTACTTTATCTCGATATGATGCTCAAAGTGTTGCAAAGTTTTTAATAATGAGCATATTTTGTAGATTTGGATGTCGAGACGGATCATAACTGACTAGGGAAGTCATTTCAGGAATGCAATAATGGCGAAATTATTAAAGAAATATCATATCAACCATTGAATTGGTACTAATTATCATCCTCAGTCAAGTGGCTTGGCCGAATTATCAAATTGTGAATTAAAAGAATATTGGAAAAATCTATGAATTCAATAAATGGATTGGTCAGTCAAACTTGACTATGCTTTGTGAGCTTATAGGACTGCATATAGAACTCATATATGAGTGTCCTCATACAGGTTAATAATTAGGAAAGCTTTTTTTTTACCAGTTGAACTTGAGCAAAAAGCATATTGGGCAATTAAAGAATTTAATTATTAATTAAAGGATGCTGATAAGAAAAGACTATTGCAATTAAATGTGATTGATGAGATAAGAAATGAATCTTATGAGAGTGCTATGATTTATAAACAAAAGATGAAGATGTGGCATGATTGAAGGATTTTTACTAAAAATTTTGAGCCAAGACAACAAGTTTTGTTATATAATGCAAGGCTAAGATTATTTCCAAGCAAACTTAAGTCTAGGTGGATGGGCCTATTTGTTGTGACGAAAGTTTATCCCTATGGAGCTTTGGATATCAAAGATCCTAAAATTGAGAAAATATTCAAAGTCAATGGTAACAGGTTGAAACCCTACTTTTTAGGGAATCAACATAAATTAAATGATTTTATGTTGTTGGGTCAACCAGAATAAACACTTGTTACATCAGGCTGAAGACGTAAAATTAAGCGCTTTGTAGGAGACAACCTATAGTTATCTATGTGTTTGTGTTTTGAATGTTATGTTGTTATGTTTGATTAAGAAAATTGTGGTAGTATTTTTAATATATAATGATTTAGTAATGATTCTAAGACCTTAATAGATGACTTAGACATGTTAGAATGAGTATTTGAACGTTAAGTTGTCCTGTGCTAAATTAAGTGTCGATGTTTAAGTGGCAACATTCGGCGCTTAAGCGCAGAAGTTTGCTAAATGTGCTAAATTACGTTTCTAGAAGATTTAAACGTAGTTTAGTGGATTGTAACATGGGTTAGTGTTTTGAGAGCATATCTAGTAGTTTTAAGCTTGGTCTAAAACCTATAAATATATGAGAATGAAGAGAATTCTCACACTTCAATTTTAACCCTAAAATCTAAGTGAAGAGTGAGAGATCTTGGAAATATGTCATTTTGGGAGATTGATATAAAGAAGAAGGAGGAAGCTATGAAGAAGAAATTCATTAGTCAAAGTTCCCAAGAGTTATACAAATGTTTCATAGCCTTTAGTATAGAAGGAATAGCGGAGAAAATCACAAAAATTGAGGCTGATGTGGCTTCAATTGAAGCAAAAGTGTTGAAAGTCAACGCACATTTGGAGCATATTGGATGGCAACTTAAAATGCAATTTAACCACAAAATTTTTATTGAAGAAGCAGACAAGACTATGTATTTGAAAAACAAATGGATTGAAGAAGACTCAAGCAGAGTTCTTCACCATCGCATGTTCTATCATATCTATATTCCAAATGCCCAAGGAGAAACTAAAGAAAGGCTACGATTCATTCCACTAGAAGGAGACTGGAATTAAGTTCTTAGTTTAGTGTTTGTTTGTGTTAGGTGTTTTTTTATTAGTATTAAGTTTGTTTTATGTGTTTTTAGTGTTAAGTTTGTTTAATCTTTGTGCTTAGGAATTATCTCATCCAAGACTCTTTTGGATTGAGAAATTATGTATCGCAAATATTTGTATTCATTTGTGAATTAATATAAGTGTTTATTTGTGTGTGAAATTTTTTGTTATTTCTATTGTATCGAATTAGTTAATAATGGTGAATCTTGAGAAAGATGAGAGTTGAAGGGGAAGAAAACTGTTATGAAAGATTTATAAGACCATTTAGAGGTGGTTGACTTAGGCTAGATGTGCATTTCACTTATAATAAAAAATATCAAAATTCGTGCACTGACGCCTAAGCGTCAAGACCCCGTGCTTACTTGCTACATAAATTGAGAGATAGGCACCTAAGCATTGAACCAGTCTCGCTTAAGTGCCGGTTCACTAAACCGATTCAAGAACGGTTTAAAGAGAAAAAGTAAGCCTAAAATCTCCATTTTCACCCTGACTTTGTCTTCATCCTCTGGTTTGCACGATTTTGAGTGTCAGGGCTTCCTTTAAAGTGGAAATTTCTTGGTGCAATCAAGCCAAATTTGTTAGATTTAATCTTCTTGAGGTAAGAGCTTCACTTTTATGTAAAATTTTTTTATTTTCGTCATGTATTTTGAGCACATTATATATTTGAGCAAAAGCACTACTCAGGGTGAAAATTTGAGAATATCCTATGAAAAATATATAAAAATGGTAGTTTAAGCTTTTAGAAGTTGAATTTAGTGATTTAGAGTTGAATTTAGGAATTTAGCTTTTAGAAGTTGAATTTAGTGATTTAGAGTTGAATTTAGGATTTATTGTGAATTTTATATGATTTTTAGAAATGACCCCAAGAATTAAGAGGAGTAAAAGGAAGGCCCATTTTGATTCAAGCAAATTTGTTAGCTCGAGAGATTTGTACCGAAATAGTGAAGCACTATAGTTTAGGAAACTGATTTTTGAGAGATGTTTTAAAAGTCTGGGTGGAGTAGTGGAAGACTTGATTGTTTGCTGACGATGGGAACATTTTTGTTGTTTTTCTGTTGTGGTTGTGATTTATGTTGTTTGAGAGTTTTACGCTAATCTCCCTGAAGCTGAAGAAGAGCGGGTCATTGTTCATGGAAAATTAGTGCCTCTCTCCTCTGAGGTAATAAATCTGTTCTACTAATTTCCCCCAAGTACGTTGTGTTTATATTCAAACTATAGTCCGACTGAGGAGGATTTAGATGAGATCATATAATCATTTACCTGTGGAAGAGGATTATAGAAGATTACAAATGAAAGAAGAGTTAACTTCCCCGTGTCAAAGTTAGATGCCACATCGAAGGTGTAACACTACTTTATTTTTTCTCATCTACTACCAACCAACCACCTCAGCGAAATTACTCGAGATAGAGCTACCTTGAACTATTGGATTCATCAGTTCAAGCCTATTGACATGGATCTCTGATTTATGAGATTATCACCAATTCTGTTGTCGCTGCTACAACTGCAGATTTAGGATTTGCATCCTCAATCTTTTCATTATGTTAGCAGGAAGATGTTAGATTCAATAGCTGGGAAGAGATAGTGCAATACTGTAGCCTCTAAAGCCTATCACAAGTGTTAATGTGAAATCTTATTCACAACATTTGATATTTAGCTGGAGAGGAGAATTTTCTAGAAGTTCAGGTGCCTCTACTTCTCATGCTTTTACCTTACATGCATCCACATCATAAGGTTAAACTTCTGGTTCTGATTCATAGTCACATTTATTGCAAAAGATGTTAGATAACATCAATTAAATTGTGGGCAAAGCATTAAATTTAGAGAATTTTGTAGATCATATTAATGTATATATGAGAAGAAATAATGATTATGAGGAGAAATTCTACTCTTCTTTGGAAAGCTTTATGAGAGGTGACCAAAGTGTAGTTTTCCCTTGTTATCCATGATATCCATCATATGATCCTACTGCCTTTTGGGATAGCAATGATAGTGATGATGATGAGGAGGAGGAGGATAAACTGAGTATTTTAGTTTAGTTTTTTTTATTATTATTGTTGTGAACTTATGTTGTACAGTTATACTGTACTGTTGTTTTGGTTTGAGTTGTACTTGTTGAGACTGCAACTTTTAGTTGTGTATTGTTTTGTTAGACACTATTGTGAGTTAGTTGTACTTGTTGAGACTGCAACTTTTAGTTGTGTTTTGTTTTGTTAGACACTATTGTGAGTTGTTATATTTTATTTTTGTGGTAGTAATTGTTAACTTTTTGTTTAGTTAGTCTGTGTTAAACTTAATCCTAAATTTTAGGAAGGTTTAGAATATTACTAACTTTCACTTAAGAACTTCATGTATAATTTTTTATTTACTACCAGGCATTTTCTTTATGTTGTAGTTGTGAATTTATGTTAGTGTGTTTGTTTTCTTTTATGTTATCCTCCACTGTTATAGAAGCCTAACGAATCTCTATATGTTAAAGTTAAATTAAAATTTGATCAATTAAATTTTACTCCTGTTTTTAATTTTTTGTACTTATATATTTAGCACGTAAAAATTTATGTAAGCATGTTATTTTTAGTTTTCATTCCTACCTCTTTATACATATGATGCTAAAATGTTTTATCTTATTAAAAATTTAAGTTTTAGGCGGGGGGGGAGGGGGGGGATGAAAAAATTTTCTAAAATTAGAAGTTTATTTGTTCTCATATGTACTACAAATAAATTTTATTTTGATTTGAAAAAAAATGATTATGTATATGAAGTTATATTAGGGAAGTAAAATTTTGAATATAAAAATGAGTTAGAGAATTTAGTTGAAACCTATAGTAATGAAAAAAACTTAAAGTTAAAAAAGTTTTAGTGTACAAATGATAAAAAACGTGTAACTATCTTTAGTAGGAGAACTTGTATTTTGAAAAATTTAGAAGGGTTAGACTTTTATTTTCAATGCTTAAATTTCTTTTATTAAAAAAAATTTTCAAACTATTACAATATTTTTAAGTAAAAGATTTATATCATAACTTTGCTTTATAAAAGGAGGACTGGAATTCAAAATCATTAAAGGTTTATCCAAATATAGAAACCTATAGTAATGAAAAAAACTTAAAGTTAAAAAAGTTTTAGTGTACAAATGATAAAAAACGTGTAACTATCTTTAGTAGGAGAACTTGTATTTTGAAAAATTTAGAAGGGTTAGACTTTTATTTTCAATGCTTAAATTTCTTTTATTAAAAAAAATTTTCAAACTATTACAATATTTTTAAGTAAAAGATTTATATCATAACTTTGCTTTATAAAAGGAGGACTGGAATTCAAAATCATTAAAGGTTTATCCAAATATAGTAATCCTCACTTAAGAAAAGAGAGAGAGAAAAAAATGAAAAAGGGAGGAGAAGCTTGAGAATTAGTGCAATTTATTCTACATCTAATCTTTCTAAATTATAAGACTTGAGAAACTCTTAAGCTTAAGGATATAATGTAATAAATATAATTATTCTTAATAAAAAATTTTAAGTGGAGAAAATAAAATGCCTAAACTCTATATTTGGAAAATTTACACTATTTCTGAACTAGATAAAAACTCATATTTTCATATTTTTTTACATTTAAAATTTTTAAACTCTAAGTTGGTCTCATATACTAATATTTTTTCTAAATTGGACTACTATATTTCTACATTAAAATTTTTGAATATCCTAAGGAAACTAATTTACATAATCTAATTATTTTGGTTTTGAAAGACTGGAGTGTCACTTGGGGACAAGTAACATTTTAAGTTTGGGGAATTTGATACACCTAAAATATATAGACTTTATGTACAAATTTTTATACTGATTTTTGAGATATTGCGCTTTAATAGAAGGTATTTGTGTGTGTTTTTTTTCAGGTACAATCAAATGATGAAATGAGTGAAAAAAAAATTAAATTTGGAGCAAAAATGAAGACGTTGTACAAAAGAAGTGTGGCGCCTAAGCACCCAGAACTTGTACTTACGCACCAGTAAAACCAAGAAGTTCGCGCCTAAGTACCAAGTACCTCACACTTAAGCGCCATAAGTAGTTACTCGATGATTCAATGAATTTGGATGAATTTTTGAAGAGGTGTTTGAAGCAACCCTTTGTGAAAACGCGAGAAATAGTTAATGGACATGAAACTACATTCAATTGGCTTTTGAAAGGAGACAACTCTTGGAAGATTCATTGAATGTGGACACATTTTGAAGAGACACCAAGATACCTTTTGAAAAATTATAAAAGAAGATTTGGATTAAAGATCTCTCTCTCTCTCTCTCTCTCTCTCTCTCTCTCTCTTTTCTTCTTTACGAGAGACTCTTCT
>NW_018165342.1:200880-203031 GCF_001263595.1 Phalaenopsis equestris
AGCCCTGTATTACTTGAGCGATACGTATACTTGCGTTTGAAATTGTGACTTTACAAAATCATTATAAATATATAAATATGGGTTCATAAATTCTTGTATATTAAAAGTTGCATCAAGTTTTTGGTGTCGTTGTCAGGGATTTAAATCTTCTAGCAGCGGTATCAAATTCTTGTATTTTTAAGCATATATAAAGTCGCTGTCAAATACTTCCACAATAAAATTCCTATACTTGTTATTGATTCATGATAAGGAAAAAATATATTTTTTATGATGCCTTCATTTTACAAATATCTAATTAAGTTTAGTTAGTTCTTTACTTTACTTTTATTTAGCAAAAAATACAAAAAGAAATAAATTTTCATTCCTATTATAGCATCTAAAGTTTGAGTAAGGATATTTTGCTAAGTAGAATTTCTTATCTAATTTCTTTTGATTTTAGTTGCATATTGTCTTTTGTCCCTGTGGGTTCGATATTCAGGGCTTAATCAAAATGTCATATATTACTTGATAACAATAGATATACTTGTGTAGTATCCCATATTTAAATATAATATATTAATTATTAATTGCTTTGAAGTCAAATTTTTTACTAGCTGTTGCTGGTGATCAAGTTTTTGGTACCGTTGCAAAGCAAGAATTATATGTAAGGAAAAATTAAGATTATAACCGCATACATCGTATTGTTACATAAAATCGGGATCATGGACAACCTTCAGACAAGAATCAAGAAAAAACTTGAAGTGAAGAATGATCCTCAATTAAACTTTCTATAAGATCAAACAATATAAAACCTTGTGATTTTGAAGTGGTCTATCAAACACGTTGTAAATCCTCACACTATATCTAGGATTTTGCATGATTTTCTGTGGTGTGATATAAGCACTAACTCTTTTTACGATCTCATGGTTGCTCATTCAATACGATGTAATCCTCATATCTTCCTAGGCTATCTGCAATGATCGTATGCCATACAATGTAAGTCTTGTATTTAAATAAAAGGCATAAGTAAACATCAAATAACATCATTTCTAAAATGTACAATTAAATGGTAAGATAGTTTAGGAAGTAATTGAGGTTTCCCACAGAATCTATGGCATTCTCTACCTTTTGCTCCTTTAGTCTCCAAAATAATAGTTCTAAATTGAGCCCTTCCCACCCAATCACAAAAACTAAACTTTGAATTCTTGAAGATGAGACTCTGATCTTAATCAAGAATTTTCTTAAGTGACTTTGGTTGCTTAAGATGTATTTAACTATAGAGGCTTGCGCCTATATGAGAATTTGTAACTCAGATGATTTATATTCTATCCAATCTTTATATTAGGTATGATAATGATCTGCTGAAAATTCTATAGACCAAATAAATATCATAAAATTCTTTTTTTGAATAATTGAGACTATTATCGAATGATATCCTCATATTTTAGGATGTAGTATTATTTGTGATATCACATTATTTAAACCATTAAATATATGTGATATATTCTGTCTCATTTTTCAAAAAATTAAAATACTCTTTTCAAAATCAAATTTACTTATATGTTAAATTAAGCTATTTCCAAAAAAAAAAACAACAAATCAAGTGCACTTAGATATTGTGGATGCCCTATTATAATGACTCGGGTTATGCTCATGCAATGTGAAATCATTTTAAATCCAGTCTAAGAGCCATGTAAGAAAGTAAGGAAAATTTTTAAAATCCTTACAATTTTAATCCAAAAATTTAGATTATCTCAATCTTTTATTGTTAGGATTTTATGTAGAAAATTTATAATTTAAAGGTCCTTATAAAGAGCCTAGATTATATTTTTTGTGACATTCTCAGACAAGCTGCACATAAAAAAGGAAACCAATTTCAAGCTTACAAGCATGCAATAAAAAGTAAAGAGCACGCCAATATATTGAAAATGGTCAGTGTCGCTAGGTAGGTGACATATCCTAGGAAATCATGAAAAGTGGTAAGACACCACATAAGAATAATTGGTTCTAATTTTATATAAGAATATGAATTCAAACCTATGATACGAGACACAAGTCTGCTGCTCCAGGTATCTATTCACGTGGTTTGTGTCGTGCACCTCAGAGCCCATTTCTGTACATTATATCTGATACAAACTCAATCCTAGGACTCAATCAAATATATATATATAT
>NW_018165342.1:203097-217003 GCF_001263595.1 Phalaenopsis equestris
ATATATATAATAAAAAAAAGGAATCGACGTGAAGAAAATGTTAGCATGAGTTAACATGCAGTACAGATGAGCTAAGCCTGGCGAGGAGCTTAGAAGCACCTGCAAGAAGGGTTTGTACATAATCATGACATTGTTCCTCCCTTCTACATGTGAATGTGTATCTTAAGTATGACTCTCAACAGGAAAAACTGACATAATATGCTCTTGTGCATACATAAACATGTTAAACATGCAAGCACACTAAAAGCACAATCAGAACAAGGCACCTAACTAGAAAAATCAAGCCAACACAGAACAATAATTAGGTGCTAGAAAAACTACCTAGAAATGTAGCCCTAGCCTAACACACAGTCTAACGATGAGTTACGTAAACAACATTTAAGTGCACATGGTAAAGTCTTTGGATATTTTTGAGTTTAATGAGGTTGCCACACCGACCCCATTTTAAAGATCCAAGGGCTCTAAAGGGAGTTACTCAGAATGAATTTTTTTTAAATGGGCCAGCCTTACATGTGTAGCTTGCTAATTTTATTATTTTAAAATTATGGCATGTATAATATGTAGAAAAATACTTATATTTTTTTAGTTTAGAATACAATCATTAAACACAGACCTGTAACATGCAATGTGGCACGAGTTAGATCTCTTGGATTTTTACCACTCATTCTAGCTTTGATCCATATGCAATAACTCACATTACTCATTGGGATCTACCTAACAAGCAAGGCTCATTAAAGAATCGTGACCAACACCGTGCCACTCATCTATTAAGCTTGTCTTGCTATTAAGCACGAAAAAAATGCAAATGTAAGTAGAGATACGCCGGTGTGATGATGATTGTAACACAAAGACATTAACTCAGAGGTGTAAGCATCTTGAAGAGGCATTGGCTCAAAAGGTGTGAGTTTACCGCGAAGGCATTGACTCTAAGATGCGAGCGTACCATGGAGGCATTAGCTCAAAATGGCGTGGGCGTACCATGGATGCATTAGCTCAAGGGAGTGTGTGCACTATAAAGGCATTTATTCAAAAGTGTGAGTGTTTTGCAAAGTCATTTGCTCAAAGGCTTGAGAACACCGTGGAGGCATTGGCTAAGGGTGTGAGTGTAACATAGAGGCATTGACTCATGTGGGTGAGTGTACCATGAAAGCATTGACTCAAAGGCGTATTGATTCCCACTAGAGGGAATCACACACAAGTGAAGTGAGTGTGCAAATAAACATTAAAATGCAACTCAAGTACACAACAAATGGCTATGAAAAGGGTCATGAAGGCAATGTTTTTGTGCATACAAAACATGCACTACGTGGTTGGCTGAACCCAAGTGATTGGTTGATCGGGCCTGGGTGACCGGTCGAGCCCATGTGTAAGGCTGACTGTGTCGGTGCAACTCGACTAGTTGAGCAAGTCCAAGGCTGACCGTGTCAGGCGGTCGATCAAGCCAATGTATAAGGCTGAACATGCTAGGGTTGTTGGTTGAGCCAATGTGCAATGTGGATCGTGTCAGGGTAGTTGATCAAGCCAATGTGCAAGATTGATTGTGTTAGGGTGGTCGGTCAAGCTAATTTGCAAGGCTTATTATATCGGTGTGAGCGGTCATACCAATATATAGAGCTAACCATTTAGAGTTTTCTGTTAAGCCAATATGCAAAGTTGATCGTGTCGGGGCCCTAATCGAGCCAAAGTGCAAGGCTGACCATGCTGGGGGGCTAGTTAGGCCAATATACAAGGCCAACCACGTTGAGGTAATCAATCAAGCATTGTGCAAAGTTGACCATGCCGGGCGGCCGAGCAAATATATAAGGCTGACCATACTGTGGTGGGCAATTGAGCCAACATGTCGACTGATCGTACCATAGCTGCCAGTCGAGCCAATGTGCAAGGGTGATCACACAAGGGTAGTTAGTTTAGCTAATATGCAAGGACAATCTTATCAGGGTGGCCATTCAAGCCAATGTGCAAGACTCATTATATCAGGGTGGTCGGTCGTGCCAATTTGCAATGTCTACTAGGCTAAGGAGGTCGGTTGAAACTAGATGATACTCCAACTGGGTCATGGCGGCTGGCTAAACCCAAAAAGGCAAGTGTGATATGCATCACATAAAACACACATCGTGATGAAGCATACAATGCAATGCAATGAACGTGCATGATAACAAACCACACTTATTCTAGCATACTCACATGGGAGCCTAGGTTTGAAAGTATGGATGTGTGGCATAGTCGCCTCTAGATTTCACAAAGAGTGTGAGGAGTTTTGCCCTCCTAATTTTTAGAAGAGAAACACTCCATAAATTGTAGAATGGACTAGCTACAAAGCTTTTCCCGTCCTAGAATTCTCCATAACTTTGTAAAATGAACTAGCTGAATGCTTTTTCCATTATACAAAATCTAAATATTCGAACACTTTAAAGGAAGGTTGGAAATACCAAAGCAAGGAAAAATTTAGATTCCAACCTCTTAGTTTTAGGTCTAAGGGTTTTAAAAGAGAAATCTTTCAAATTCATTATTAATTTGTCCACGAAAGATTTCCTAACTTAAGGGGTTTCTTAATGAAAAAAAACCTAATTGTAGCACTCTAACATAGACCTAGGCCTTGCTAGAAAATAAAGTACAAGAGTTTCATGGGATCTCACCAACGCAATGGTTCCGTGCGTGTTTATTCATAGGATGATGCTCTCCTCGCTGTAGGAGAAATGATGAGGTATTAAACTCCAAATTTCCTCCCTAATGAAAGGATGACACTCTCATTAATGTTGGAGAGATGGTTGAGGTCCCTGAAATCCATCTCTCAAGTGAAGATGAAGCTCACTTTACTAAGGAGACAATGTCTTCACCTCCAAAGATCCTCCTCACTTTCTTCTCCAAGAATATTTTATGAGGAGCGGCCCTAAAGAAAATTCTTTAATTTTTGGAAGGATAAATAATGAGGAAGAAAAGATAAGAAGGAAGATGAAGAGGATGAAGAGATTTAGAGATCTTTATAAGGGTATCCTTTGACCTCTCCAAGAAGTTTTTCAAGCTTTTTCCTTAATAATCCTTCTTGCTCCACAACAGAAGTACTTCATTTTCAGATCTCTCAATTACTTTCTCTTTTAGTTTAATAAAGGAAGGATGGAAGAATATCTCTTCCTTGCAAGAAATATATGAAGAAAGAATGGAAGAATAAGAAGAGGAAAAAAATGATGAAAGTTTCTTCCTTAACTCTCATAGTTTTCCTCAGCTCAAGCAAGCACTCCTTAGCTAAATGAAATTTTCTCTCCTCAATGAAATTTAGACTTCACCCTTCCTATACATGGAGAAACTTAAATGGGAGGGAAAAATCCCTACCAAACATCAAGTTTTGCTCACTATCCACATGGCATGGTGTGAGTGGCCATTTGGGAGGTGGACACCACAGGGAGCATCCTTATTTGACCCCTTAAATCCATCATGGACAATGGACTAGCTGCCAACAAGTAGGGAGTCAAAAAGTCAACATTTTTGAATAGGGAAGTTGTTGGCTTGACGTGTCCATTCCAAAACTAGGTGTGGTCATGCCAAGCCAAAAGGGCTTAAGCCCTCATTTTTTGAAGGCTAATGAGACCACGATAAAAACTATTGAATTTTTGACTCGGAGCATGACAAAGGTCCTAGATGAGCTCTCTTGACCTTGGAAGGTCATGAGTATATGGAAAATGATCTCTAGCATCAAGGTAGGCCTATGGATGCAATGTAAAACTGAAATACCACCTCAAAATAACAATCTTCCCTAGGCGATACAAAGTGATCTAAAATCTTAATTCTCATCTAGTAATGTCGATGACGGTTTCTTGTTTCTCTAGTTGGCCATAAATGAGTCTGAATGGGTAGGGTAAGGACCCTAAGCATTGAGACATATGTTAAACTTGTCCTGAGCGAGAGCCAACCCCATTCCATGATGAATTTTTCTGAGTAGGAAAAAAATCAGTATCAATCTCAATTTTGTGCTCATGGAAGGTACCAAGATGTCTAAATGGATAGCTGATACTGGTGGATTTAGTGTGTTAATTTTGTAAATATTTTTTAATATTAAAAAATACACACGGCACATACAATAGCAAAATATGTAATTAATCCCAACAAAATAACTTCAATTAAAATAGTTTTATCTTTAAATAATCTTTAAACTACCAAATCCCCTTTAATAATAACACAAGTATACGTATCGCTCAAGTAATAAATGACTCTAATGGAGTCCTAGATATCAATCTCATAGGGAAGTTGGAAATGCCTGTAAATAAGTTCTTAAAATCATAATATAAAGTACTATTTTAAAACTACAAAAAGTAAAGTGCGATGTTTAAATATTAAGTAACAGGTGAATGTTAAATGAAAAGCAGTTGAAAGAAAAAGTTAACTAAACTAAATGCTACACTTTCAAAACTAAATTTATGAAAAGTAAATCTAAGATGTGACGGAAAGTTCAAATTTAAGAAAGCATCCTTCCCCTTTACAATCAATATATGGTTTGTGAAGAAATTAAAATCATTTGAAAATATATATAAAAACTGTTTTATGTCAAATAGGAGCAATCCTTTTCTTTACCCTCTTCATATAAAGAACATTTACTAATCCAGAGTTTGATCCCTAATTTTGTGGTTAGGCTGGGAGGATACTGACTGCCACTCCCGGGCTCCGCCCCGGAGGACTAACAATCTTGCATCAGTTTCCAATCAACTGGACTAAATTGGGGATTTTAATCTGTCACCTTAAAATCTCCAATTTTACATCCAACAAAGTATATTTTCCTATTTATTTGCACCAAATTCCATGAATGAAATACTCTCCCATGAAACTAAATGTGATCCTCCCAATATTGTAGAAATCATAGCCCTTTCGGAACATATGTTTCACAACACATTTTAACATTTCAATTAACCAGATCGAAAAGTAAATGAAGATCAGAGTTCAAATCATCACATCACAAATTATTGACATTTAAAACCATATAAAATAAAATCATTTCTTCCCAAATCCATATCTCAAAGTTGGGAAAATGATAAAGAAGACTACTCAGAATTCATGAGAAGGATACGACAAAACACAGATTTCATTAATAAAAATAAGTTTACCAAACAAAAGACATAACTTATCCCACAATCCTTCCCAAGCAAAATCCTAGAAGTTCTCTCCAAGTCTTTCTCTCTTTACAAGAACTCTCAATTCTCTCTTAGAAGTGTAATGAAGAAGAAATCTCTCACCTTCCCTCTCCTCTTACAATCCTTGAAGAAAATTTCCAAGCCCTTGACTTTCTCTCTCTTTCTCTCTCTCTCTAACTCATGCCACACACTCTCACACACACACCTATACTTGCCTCCTCTTCTTTTATTAAAGGTTGCCTCCCTTTAAAAAGAATTCAAAATTTTCTCCAAAATTTTGTCCAAAAGTCAACTCTTTTAAATTAAAATGACATGTCCATTGATCTAAGAGACATATCCCTTCATAAAAGAACAATCCAAAGAGTCTAGATGCATTGAATTACTCTAATAGATGTGTAGAACAAGTTTTCCTGGGTGTTTAGAATATTACTCTAAGGGGTGTTTAGAATAAGTGTCCCTTTGAAAATTTACGTAAAATTTGTCTCGAACCGCCTTAATTCTACAAAAAGTAGTCCCTAGCACATCTGACGCCAACTGTCTGTCAATTGACACATCTAGTGCCAATCTGGTGTATCATGCACCAATTTGCATCTAACACCAAAAACACATTAATCTTCCTTAATCATGCATCATGTTTTGTGCTTTGGCGCATCTGACACTGATTTGGTGCATCATGCGCCATAATTCAAAACTTCACTATTTTGGCTCCAAATTATCTTATTTGCTACTTTTGCACCGATGCCTAAAATTGATATACCTGTAATAAAAACATAAAAATACCCTTCTTTAAAGTGTTATATCACAAAAAATAAGCATAAAATGTATATACTTAAAATAACATATTATTTTGGTGTATCAATAGCTTGAGCTTCATAATGGTAAGAATAGACATCAAGTTATTATGAGTCATACAAGTGGACATCATGCTCATGTGACATAAAAAATTGATACCAACTTAATCCTAATCAACTAATGGGGCATCAGTCCTTATGTTGTAATAACTTTTAAGTCATTTTACTTATCTTTTTATTTTGAATAACCATAAAGAAAAAAACATGATTGTGCTTCACTTTGCTTTGCACTTATTTTTGGTGCCCGAGCTACTATTTTGTATAACATGCCCCTTTATACCATGAGACTAGAAATAATCTTAAGAACTTGATGGTGTTAATTTTGGAAAAGTATATATTATGCATTTCCTTTTTATAATAATTTGAACACAAGTATTTTGTCTCATTAACTTTATACTACTTACTAAAAGAATATTTTAATAGATGTTGAGTAATGCAGCTCACCATTCTAATTGCCAAACATTTTGAATAAAGAAAAATAAACAAAATAAATAATTAGGTTTGTTTCTTTGATTTAATTGTAAAACAAACATACTACCATTCCAAATGAACTACTCATGTGTGACAATTCAAATCATTAAGCTTCTGAAAAATCATTTCTAAAAAAAAAGTGTTAATTTTATGAAGCTCTTCAACTTTTTAATCCATAGAAACACATGTCCTTTGCATTGCTTATCTAAGATCTAAACTTGAAATACCACATATAAATTAAAACTAATCATATGCATTACATACTTAAACACCAAAATATCAATGTTTATAAACATAGAAATGAAAAAAAAAACAAATATCACATGAAAAAGAGATGCACAAGGAAAAAAAATAACCAATGCATTTGGAGAGGAGTGGAGATAGTCAGAGTAGTGATTTCACCGAAGGAAAAGTGTCACAAACAGTCAACCAACTCGAGGGAAGAAAATCAACATTGAATCACTTGAGTGCACAAAGCAGAAGAAGAAGAGGAAGAAATGAACGTTCAATTGCAAGACTTTGCTTATAAAAGCATTAGCATCAGATTTTGCGTAGGACTTTTCCGATGATATTAAGTAACTTAATAAGTTGAAAAGTTCGACAACACAACTAACACTAAACCTTTGCGTCCATTTTTTTAGCAGTGAACAACACTTGACAATTAATGAATAAAAATTCAATGTTAGTGTTACATGTAGATATAATATGATGCAGCATATAAAGCTAATTTGTATGTCTCCTACAGTGTTTGCTGACAAGAGTCTCCCGGCCATAATAAGTTAAGCACTTTTCCTGACTAAGTTGACCCAAAACAAATGACCTCAGAACAACTGAAAGCCATTGGCATCTTGATAGAGGCCATTTTAGATGAAAAAGAATTTTATCACTTTACCACTCTCCCACTTATTAAAATTCATAAGGCACTAACCCTGTAGACGTTATAAGAGTAGATAGGTTTTTTTTTGTGTTCTGATTGATGTGTTTGCCAGCTAGATGGTTGCTAGGATGAATAGATGTTTCTCTATTGCACTCATTGCCATAGATTTTCTTTGCATATTTCTAAACTGTTGTAGTAAGCTTAGGATGTGCTAATTTTCTTTGTAAAGTTGGTTTAGCTAAAACGGTTAGGCTATTACTTTATGTAGTTTCTTTCTTTTTAGAATTAAGGTGGAACCATCTAAAAGAGGATGAACACTTAAATGGTTAAAACTTAATTAAACCAGCAACAATGCTTCAGACGATATCAACAGATGAACTTGACACTGGTCTAGGATTGACACAAATTAGTTCCCTTTATCCATATGCTTGCTCGACAAATATGCCCACATTTTAGGATAAGAGTTTTTTTTTTTTTTTTTTGCCTTTTTCTTGGATTTCTAGTAGGCTTACGAAATAGTAAATTTTAAAACCAAAATAAAATAAAAAAAATCAACCAAATTTTTTAAAAAATTAACAAAAATCATAACCAAAATCAAAATTGTATAAAATACTACATTCATAATACTAGCATATATCATGCATTTAGAATAACCAAATGGATATTAGCTAAAATTGAGTAGAAGCCCTTTTACGATTTAGGAATAGCCATGAAAACATCATCATACGTATGTGCATAGTCGTCTTGCTTCTATTTCTTATACTTCGGGCACTCACACAATGCAAAAAAATGGGATGGTTTGTCCTATGAGAGTCATGATCTGGTGAAAGTGAGTTTCGTTCTTACATCTAAATTGGCTTTGTGAACAAATTCTCTAAGAATTCATCATCCAGGCCCTGCATAATGTATTACACAACATGTTCTGATTCATGTGACACTAAAAGCTAACCAAAACTAATAAAATTTATGAGTGTGGTGAGCCATAAAATGATAATTTTTAAATTATAATAACATATTCGCATTAGTCTTAAGATATTTTACAAACATAGTCATATTTATGCAGCTCGATTTATGATCAAATTCTAAGATCCATTATTCTTAATAAATAACAAACTACCTTATCTTGCATTCATTGAGGCCAACCTCTATAGTCTTAAATGAGATTAAGTGATTTTGATGATTACCCTTTTAAGGTAGAGTTGTATGTCCATTATGTTTTGTTTTTTCGTGCTCATTCTTTCCTTTAGACTAGGGTTTTGAAGCTTCACTTCTTTTAGTGAACTTCGACTTAGTTTTAAGATTCTGAGGTTATTGGTTTAGCTATGACATAAATACTTACCCTCTTAAGCTTTCGTACGATAATATGCGTTGTGATTTAAGTTGTAAAACTTCTAATAAAATATCAAGATGAAACATCAAATAAATATCTCTCTTAAAATTTGTAAAACTAAACAATAAAATAATTGAGATGTCACTAAGTTTCTCAGTATCTTCAACATCTCCTTCGCTTCTTCCTCCGAATTACGATAAAAATTGTTTCACTTTTGAGCATTTCTCATTTAGAATTTTAGTTTAATATCAAATTGTGAAAACTTGAACTTAAAATATTTTTGAAGACAAAACCACATTCTTAATTGAAAGTTTTCTTAAATAACTTCGGTTGCTTAAAATTTAATTAATTATAGGGGATTAGCCTTATAGGATGTTTAGACCGCAAATTTAATCTAACATCTATCTAGTTTTTGGATTACATAGGGGAAAGATTTATTGGTTTTAATCATAGACCAATACAAATATCCAAAATTTCTTAATTTAAATAATTGAACCTATTACAAAATGATATGTCTATTTCCTGAGATAGTATGTTACTTTATTTTTGTGCTAGATTTTTTAAATAATTAAATCTTCAAATTTGTATGGTTATAAAAAATATTTAAGTCACCCCTCATGATGTTTTGAATAATAAAACCAACAGTATCTTGTAAATTACGAATACCATAATTTTAGGACTATAATATCAAGTGTTTATTGAGACATTTGGAAATATGAGTTACTATAGAATCTCTATAGATTTGCTTTAATTATGTGGAAGCGTCTCTCTTCTTAAAAATATATTTAATATATTTTTAGTTTAAACTTTTGACATAATTACAACTTACCAATTGTTAAACAATGATTGTTATTTATTGGTGGCTTGCATGATTAGTATTGTAGGGAAGCTATATGATAAAAATAATAAATAATAAATAAATAAGCTCAAAGTAGAGTTTTGATGACAATCAACAACTAAATAAGAATTTCATGTAAGCTTTGAGTTAAGAGTAAGGTTTATTGATGAATTTATCTGGTAAGAAGTCCTGGTCAACTTAGGGTCTGTTTGGTGCAACTTACTGGGAGTGGCAGCATTTTGAAAATGCCGCACGACTGTTTGATTAACGTGTTCGCGCGAGCGTATTCCCACCGCTCATATGCGGTGTTAGCAACATAAGGTGGAGCGTGATAAGCTCTCCTCCCTTCACGTCCTGCATTGAGTTCGAGCATTTAGGGTGAAAAAGAAGCCCCATACCCATCTTCAGTCTCCCTCGCCCTCGCCTTCTTCCTCGCTGCCGTTGAGAAATTTGATAAGAAATCCACTCTCTACTCTCCCTCTCGTCGCCCTCTTAATGAAACCCTACTTTCCCATATGGTATGCATCATCGTTTACGATCTTTCTGTGTTTTTGCTAGATGTTGTTCGATCCCTGATTTGTGCAGCTTTTACATCTTTTTTGGATGGACCATTGATGGTTTTGGAAGTTTTTAAAGGAATTTTGGAGGGGGGGTTTGGAATTCTCTGAACTTTCGATACACAGTTTTGGGTCTCCAACCCCTGATTTGTTGCAAAGCTTTTCGAGCCTTCTTTGAACTCTCTTTTTACTGGATTTGAAATTTTGACGAAAGTATCGGTAGGTGTTCCGATCAAATTTATGAATAAGTTGCATTGCATGAGTTTTGGCTAGGTGTTCTTATCTTTGTGATGGTTCTTATTGATCGAATTTGGGCCCTAATCCTTCTCTATCCCTCTCTCTATGTCGTGAGATGTCTCCTCTATGTTCGGCTCCTAGGGAATTTGGGGCATTGCAGTGGTTCTTTATTCTTTTGTTTTGGCTATACCGATCTTAGAGTATTCCATATATTCCCTATGCAGTGATTTTTAGTTTCATCAAAATAGTATGGTTTTTTAATAATTATAGGATTTCAAAATTTTGGCTGAGGTTGGAAATGTGTATGTGTTAGCTTTGCATATCCTGCGACATTCCCTATCTTGAGTTTGGAAATGCATACGAGGTACAAATGTGTTGTTGGAATACACATTCCGGAATTCTTTGCAAAGAGGTTGGCAGTTTGTTGGGTTTGCATTGAACCGAAACTATTGAAATGTATATGTAGTAATGCATTGTTATTTTTCAGCTCGTTGCGGTTTCTTCCGGTGGGCTGATAGTCCCACATATTACACTGCCAGTAGTCATGCTAGCAGTCATGTGAATCCGATGTTTTCTCTGGTTGACAGTGCAGTTGAGGACCGACGTAGCCAGAGTCTGAAGTTAAATATTTTAATATTTCTTCTTGTTGTTGTACTTGTATTTGTACTTTTTTTAGTTCTCCTGGAACTCGTTAGGGTGTGAGAACTGTATGTTATCTTTTAGAACATCTCTGTCATTATCGTATGTTTCTGCACTATATGTTTCTTTTCTACCAAGAAGCTATTTTGAATAAGCTACCCTAAACAGTTTTATCAGACAGGGGCATGAATGTCATTTAACCACTAATAAGTTAGTATGAATAAGCTGCCCCAAACAGCAAGCCAGATTATTCTAATAATCTGCATATTATCAGATTATCAGAATAATCTGTTTATCAGTAGATTATAAATAATCCATAGCTGCGCTAAAACAGAGCCTTAGTGAGCACTCTAGACATAATAAACAACTTTTATAGGCAAGCAACTAAGCAAAGAATACATGTTAGCTAATCATTTTTTGCAAGCTTATTAGATGGGTTTTGATGATTGAAAGGTCTAGTGCATCATGTAAGTTGGAGCTCGAGAAGTTTCGAGTTGGTTCATAATGCAAAACATTTCAATTTGTACTCGAGGTTTTTTTATGGCTTGACCAACTCATCTTACCAATTTATGGTTGTATATCACCAACAAACTAAGCCTTAATGCTATGATTTTATTTTCTCTAAATAATGAAAAACATATATCTATAATTGTTGCTCAACAATGTTGGAATTATTTCAGTCATTATTTCTTAAATTTTGACCAAAAACTTGGTGTCAAGTGTGTGTGCGTGGAATATTTTGTGGTATACATTTTGTATTGGTATACAAGAACAAACAGTGAACTTCAATTTGTATTGGTATAATTTTCCAGCATGCTATAAATATATTTTGATAAGTCAAATATATTCGATGGTTTTAATATAAACAAGTTAATTGAAGACAACTTTTTTATTAGTATTGATGCTTGCTAGAAAATTTGTGGCGGTAGGGTAATGGATTATCGTCTTAGCGTTGCGCGAGGATTCAACACACACTCAGATCGAGCTGTGATAACACCAGAAGTTTTTATCTGGAAAACTCGTAAAGGGGAAAAATCACGGGGTCTGACCCAGTTGTAAAAATCCACTATAAGTTGATGATTACAAATGTCCCTTGTCCCACATGAGGGAAAAAGTTACTAGCTTTCTAAGTTACAACATCGACTGACGACGTCTAGTCAGCGGTGGTTGACGGAGGTCGGCGGTGATTGAAGGTAGTTGCTGATAATCGATGACGGTCGGCTGTGGTCGACGAAGGTCAGCAGTGGCTGACGACAGTCAGTACGGCCAGTGGTGGTCGATAGAGGTCAGCGATGGCGGACGACAGTCGATGACGATCGGCGGTGGTCGACGAAGGTCAGCGGTGATTGACGGAGGTCAGCGGTGGTTGTCGACAGTCAGTGATGGTCGACGGCGATCGACGATAGTGAGGATGATCTTGTACTTAAGCTCTTTCTCAAAGCCTCAAGTCTCTCTTAAGCCTCCTCTTTTTTTAAGCCTCTCCCTTTCATGTGAGGAGTGATACTCTATTTATAGTGTTTTGAGTGCAATTAATGCAGGAATGTGAAACATTTTAATCAGATGGTCCAAAGAGCTTCCCTTGATCAGATGACGTTTGATGGACATTTGAGTGTCTTAACAATGTTGGAATTGACCAATCTTGGGCTCATTGGATTCGTCTTGTCGAGATTCTCGATTCGACTATGAACTCACTAGATTCAACATCCGTTTGACCTTTCAAATGCCTCCGTAAATCCTCCAAGAGTGGTTTAATGATTTGATCTGGGTTTGATTTGACTAGGATTGGACTGACTTTTATATCATTAGGTCTGTCCCATCAAGCCAATCAGTTTGACTATAACTTTGTTGAAATCAGAGCTCTGGATGGTTCTTAATCGAAGTTTGAATGTTTTTTGTTTTAAAAATTGCATCGCAATTCGTGCTGGCTGATGAAAATTTGTTGATGACGTGTTAGTTGCCTTCTATTTTCGGGCGAAATCATTTTTTTTCGTTCAAAAATATTAAGATCTAGAGACTTTTCAATTTTGTAATGCATAACACTTTAGCTATATATACTTTATTACAGTCAATATACAAATAAAATTATTATTTTTTCTATATTGTATATTAAATTGTGCCAAGCTTAGTTGGTAGTTCATTTTTTGCCACTTTGCAGATGGCGTGGAATCAAATCCCTCCCAACTCAATATATATATTAATTAAACCTGTGGGCCATAGCGGGGCAGGAGTCCCGAAGCAGGTTGAATGGGCTAAACGCTAAACTGGCCTCTGAACTCCTGGGCTGAACGTTGCACGAGCCTCTAGCCTCTGATCTTCTGGCTGTTGAACGGGCCTCTTGGGATGAACGCTGATTTGAACTCATGGCAGCTGAATGCTGAATGTGCCGCAGCTGAACGGGCTGAGCAGGAATCCGAAGGGGCACAAAGCGGTCAAAATTAATTAAAGAACTGACCATTTAATGTTGAACGGGCCTCTGGCAGCTGAACGGGCAGAGCAGGAATCCGAGGGCCACAAAGCAGCCAAAATTAATTAAATAACAAGGTCATTTAATTAATTAATTAAAGAATTCCAAGGGTCACGATTGCAGCAGGATTTAAATAAAAAATAGACATTTAAATGTATATTTTTTAAATCACAAAATGTGAAAAAAAAATTTTATTAATTTATTTTTCAATTAATTTCAGTCATAAATGCAACATTTTAAAGGCTAAAAAACTGAAGAAATATGAAATGAAATTTTTTTTTAATAAATAACTATTTTTTGATGACTAATTAATTTTATCATGAATATAAGGAGGTTTTTCAGACTATAGATAGGCCAAGGAGAGGAGAAAAAAGGTGGAGTCCCAGTCCCTGCCTAAAAGGTGATCCAGGATTTCCCAAAAGAATAAAATCATCCCCAGTCCCTGTCCTGCGTAGTAGGCAAACAACGGGATCTTCTTTCTCGTTGTGGCAAACAAGAAAGTCGCCCCCGGCCTGCGCAGCA
>NW_018165342.1:217117-233213 GCF_001263595.1 Phalaenopsis equestris
GGAAAGAGTTGCGGCGAAACATTGCGGAGAAGTGTTGCGGCAAAACGTTGCAGCGAAGAGTTGCCGCAAAACATTGCGGTGGAGCATCTCGATGGGGTGTCGCGATGACGCTTTGCGGCGGGGTGTTGTGACCACGCGACACATTGTGGTGGAGCGTCGCATATTCCGAAGGAGATTCTCTTGCTGCTCTGGCATGTTATGAAAGTGATGAAGAAATGATGTAATTTTCTCGCCTCGCCATGAGGGGGGAATTTTCATTCTTATGTGGTGGCGATATCTGGAGACCCCTTGACGATCATCAGAAACACTGAAATTTTAGGAAAGCGATGTCAACTCTAATTGAAGAAGAACTGGTTTGTTGTAGCCCTTGTACATGTATATGTTGGTATTTGTAGCATTTTTATTCATCTGATGTGACAATTGTAGATGATAACAATATATTTTTTTGTTGCTTCCAAGGTTATTGTGGCTTCTTAATTATGCAAAGTTCTTCTGAGGCTCGTAGCCTTCTGAGGAATTTTTATGCTTTTGTGTCTTCTGAGGCTTGTAACCTTTTGAGGTCGTTGATGTACATGCGCCTTCTGAGGCTTGTAGTCTTCTGAAGTCTTTGAGAGATCATTGATGTGTTTGTCTCTTTAGACTTGTAGCCTTCTGAGTCTTTGAGTGTATCTGTGCCTCCTGAAACTTGTAGCCTTCTGAGGTCTTTAAGTGGAGACTCTGTCAACCACTTGCTCTCATGGAGTCTTTCTAGTGAGGACCTGTCCACAACTAGTTTCCCATCGAGACTTACCTCTTGGGCTTGATTTTTAGGAGTACCATACCTTCCCGTCGAGTCTTGCCTCTTGGGCTCGACTTTTAGGGGTATAACTTCTCTTCCTCCTTCTCATCCTCAAGGTAGGGGTATAACTTCTCTTCCTCAAGGGGGTTTTCTACACAAAAATCTTTCAAAATTTCATAAGAAAATTTCATTGAAATGATATTTTAAAGCAACATAAAAATTTTGCTAAAATAAAATTAAGCATTCATAAATCAGTCTTTTACTCAGATAATATGAGTTGGATTTATACTTCTCATTTAATAACTCCAACAGTTTTCTTTTGGTTCCACTCACATTGTTCTTGTAAGTAGCGACCTAGGTGGCATTGGCATATTAAATGTTCAATTTCTTCCTTTAATTAAAACATCTTTCTGTTGAATGTCATTTTGCACGGTGGAAATGACAATATTGAGACTGGTCTCCACCATCTGGATTTCTTAACGGCTTTGGCCACTTGACAGTCTCTTCTTCCTTAATTGCCATTAAGATGTTAACACATGACGTGTTGAGTGGCGTGTAATCTTTTTCTGATTGTTGCTCACGATTCCCTTGTGGCCTAAACTTTTTTTGTTGTGAGAATTGATTGGTATCCCCAGCGTTATTCTTGTGCTTGCCCCCCAATCGCTCAAATTGTTCCTTGTGAGCAATAATGGCCTCATCTGCAGAGATTTGTGCCTCATCACAGTGAACAAGATCAGCATAAGAATGAACCGTCTTCCGCATCAACGATGAGCAGAAAGGTCATGGACGGAGGCCCACACGAAAGACTCCTCTTAGTAACTCTGGATTTACTCACAGGATCTGTCAGGCTTCAGTAGAAAACCTGCGGAAGTAATCCTTCAATGATTCTCTTTTGCTTTGACGAATTCCCAAGAGATGGGATGAATCCTTGATGATCCGTCGATTTGCTACGAAATGTTCTACAAACAGTCTGGCAAGGTCATTAAAGGTGTTTACAGTGCCCTATGGCCGAGAGTATAACTAGGTTCGAGCTTGTCCTTTAAGAGTAGCCGGGAAAACCTGACAGAGAAGTGAATCAAAGGTACGCTGAATGTGCATGATAGTTTGATAATGATCAATATGTTCGTAGGGGTCGGTTATCACTTCATATGTATCGATGTTTAGAAGCTTGAAGCCTATTGGGATGGGGTGTTGGAGGACCGCATCCACTAAGGGAAAGGATTCAAGGATGTTACGGTGAGTGTAGAAGCGATCCTTTTTCTCTATAGGGAACTCTTCTCGGATGTGGCATCGTAGTTCATTACGAATGATATCATCTGGAATGACAGGAAGATGTGGCGATGTCGGATGAGCTGCTCGAGATGGATGCATGGAACTTGCGGTATCTAGGAGTTCAGCATCACGACCTGATAAGTGATGTGTTCCTTCTTGAGGAGGTGGGCCGGTACGAGTTCCTCTGAGCAGTATGCTTCTCGTGCGTCGCAGAGTTAATGGTGTGGCCAGAGGTTGTTGAGCCCCTGGGTACGCGCCGTATGATTCCTAGTTGAGACTCCTCCATTCTACGCATTCAATCTTCTATAGAATGACCTGAAACAATTTTGTTGGCAGGATAACGTCTTTCAGGGCGTGAAGATGAAGAAGCATACGACCCATGGCTTCGTGACTGCTCCCTCAAACGATTGGTGTTGGAGCGGGATGCTCCATTGTCACGAACATTGTGTCTGGTGGCCATGTAGTAAACCACATAAGTACTTTATTTGTGGGATTGAAACTTTCCCACAGACGGTGCCAAACTGATGCGTGCTAGAAAATTCACTGTGGTAGAGTAATGGATTATCGTCTTAGCGTTGCGCGAGGATTTATCACGCACTCAGATCAAGCTGTGATGATACCAGAAGTTTTTACGTAGAAAACCTGTAAAGTGAAAACCACGGGACCTGGCCCTGTTGTAAAAATCTACTATAAGTTGATGATTACAGATGCCCCTTGTCCCACAGGCGAGAAAGAGTTACTAGCTCTCCAAGTTATAACGTCGATTGACGACTTCTAGTCAGCGGTGGTTGACGGAGGTCGACGGTGATCAACGGTAGTTGACGATAATCGATGACGAGCGGTGGTCGACGGAGGTCACCAGTGGCTGACGACAATCGATGACATTCGATCGTGGTCGACGAAGGTCAGAGGTGGCTGACGACAGTCGACGGTGATCGACGGTAGTTGACGATAATATATGACGGTCGGTGGGGGGGGTACAAGCACCAGCCGATGACGGCCGGTGGTAGTTGACAGAGGTCAGCGGTGATCGGCGGCGTTCAACGGTGGTCGGCGGTGGTCGACGGTCGTTGTCGACGATCAGTGGTGGTCGACGACGATCGACAATGGCGAGGATGATCTTGGACTTGAGCTCCTTCTCAAAGCCTCAAGTTCTCTCTTAAGCCTCCTCCTTGCATGTGAGGGGTGAGACTCTATTTATAGTGTTTTGAGTGCAATTAATGCAGGAATATGAACCATTTTGATCGGACGGTCTGTAGAACTTTCCTTGATCAGATGATGTTTGTTGGACATTTGAGTGCCTTAACAATGTTGGAATTGACCAATCTTGGGCTCATTGGAGTCGTCTTGTCGAGATACTCGATTCGACTATGAACTCGCTAGATTCGACATCCGTTTGACTTTTCAAATGCCTCCGAAAATTTTGAAATAGTGGTTTAATTATTTGATATAGGCTTGATTTGACTCGGATTGGACTGACTTTTATATCATTAGGTCCATCTCATCAAGCCGATCAGTTTGACTATAAGTTTGCTGAAATCGGAGCTTTGGATGACTTTTAATTGAAGTTTAAATATTTCTTGTTTAAAAAATTGCATCGAGATTCGTGCTGGTTAATAAAAATTTGTTGGTGAAGTATAAGTATGATGCATCTCCAACTAGATATTTGACATGGTCCACCGTATAATATATATGTGATGCTTGAGAAGAAGGCTTTTCTTCTCCGACGATGAAAAAATCAAGCCGATGTTGGTACATGAATATCATCAAATTTGGGGGTACATTTCTAACTATATATTTGACATTGCACACCGTATATTAAATAATAGACCGTTCAGACGAAACATCATCATCAAATAGGAGCCCCATTTGTCAACGAAATGTTTGATCTAATAAAAAACATAATAATCAATAAATATTTACAATCTAAATAAATATTTTATTAATGGGCAATTTACATACGTGCCACCTAATTCCTAAGCATTTACATATCTAATAGCTAAATTTCAATTCTTATATTTATACCACCAAAATCCTTTTTATCTCATCAAAATGTCACTTTTTTTAACTTTTGAAATATAAAATACAACTTTTTATGCATATTTATACCACCAAAATCCTTTTTATCTCATCAAAATATCACTTTTTTTTTACTTTTGAAAAATAAAATACAACTTTTTATGCATAAATAACATATAAATACATACATATATATATATATATATATATTTAAAAAAAAATTATATGTTAGACATTTAAATACATAAAAATTAAAGGGTAGGTATGTAAATTGTCCATTTCTTAGATAAAACTTACGTTAAAGCGTTTGTACAAAGGACAATTTCTAATGAAATGAAGAAAAAGTCATTGCAGAAAATTTCTCCGTTATGAGTCTTAAATAGAATAGTTAAAACAAGCACCTGTTGTAAATAATGCCATTTTTCAGCTACGAATCCATCCATCAAGCAACCTCTATTTATTTATCCTCGTATTCGTATTCAGCCAAAATACAAACATTAAAATTGGTTATAAAAGACGTTGCATCACTCGAAAAATCATATAACGCATTGTTCTCTTCCTCGCTTGGAAAAAAAAAGTCCCTTTTCGTCTTGCATCTCTCCCAAAATTAAACGCGGCAGGAATGATGCTTCCCGTCTGTAAACCCTGCTTCCTAACGTCTGAAATCACCCGCGTAATCCTCCGACGAACCATCAAGGCCTCCCTCTGCACGTTCCTCCTTTTCTCTCTCGCACTCGTCACCTACTCCCTTTTCTCATCCGCTCCATCCCCCTGGCGGTTCCGCTCATGTCACGCCCCCCCAATCACACCAATCAATCAACTCCAGCCGCCGACGAATCTCTCCCACATCGCCTTCGGTATCGGCGCCTCGGCACGAACGTGGCATCAGCGTCGAAAGTACAGCGACATGTGGTGGCGGCCGGACGAGATGAGGGGCTTTGTGTGGCTTGACAAGCCTCCAATCAAAACGGATTGGTCGTCCGCAAGCCCGCCCTGGAAAGTATCTGCTGCGGGGATGGATCGGCATGGGACGCGTGCGGCGGCTTCGCGGATTGCACGGATCGCCACGGAGATGTACGCGTTGGGGATGGAAGGGGTGCGATGGTTCGTGATGGGGGATGACGACACCGTTTTCTTTCCGGAGAATCTGGTTGCCGTTCTTGGGAAATATGATCATGAACAGATATACTACATCGGTGCGCCGTCGGAGAGCGTGGAGCAGGACGAGATGCATTCGTACGGCATGGCTTTCGGAGGAGGCGGGTTTGCTGTCAGTTACGCGGCGGCGGCGGCGCTTTCTGGTGTTATTGACGGGTGTCTTGAGAGGTACGCTGATCTATATGGAAGCGATCAGCGCGTGCAGGCTTGCTTTAGCGAGCTTGGGGTTCCGTTAACACGAGAACCGGGGTTTCATCAGGTAACAGTTTTTTTTGTAGTGTAAGGCGATTAATAATTTTATTTTTTATGTCAGTTGATTACCATATTTAACAAATATACGTAAAATTTAAATCAATTAAATTTAAAAATTAACTCATTTCTTTATTTGGATTTACAAACATGTTTGATGAAAATTTTATCTTGTGAAAATTTGATTTTTTATTAGACAAATGCTTATTATTTTTTATTATTTTTTATATCTCTGTTTGAGGCAGTTGCAGCTTATTGAATAATCTGCTGATAAGCTGATTAAAAATAATCTGTTGATAAGCTATGTGCGGTAGCTATTACAAATTTTTATTTCTTTGGAAAAATCAGACCGCAGCCAGAAAGCTACCACAGCACCTAGACAGGTGCGGTATGAAAACGTTATTTTCAGCTTTTTAAAAACACATAAGCTACCAACAAACAGTTTACTTAAACAGATCAGGTACATTTTCAAAACGCAACCACACCAAATAAGCTGCCCCAAACGTACAAATTTTTATTTCTTTGGAAAAATCAGACCGCACCCAGAAAGCTACCACAACACCTAGACATGTGCGGTATGAAAACGTTATTTTCAGCTTTTTGAAAACACATAAACTACCAACAAACAGTTTACCCAAACATGTCAGGTACATTTTTAAAACGCAACCACACCAAATAAGCTGCCCCAAACAGACCATAAATTATTGAAAAAAAATTGAATAAATCATTAAATAAAAGTTAAATAAGTATTTATTTTTATTAGCTTATAAATTCTATAAAGCAGCTTGAATTATATCTAACGAATTATGTTAATTTTAGTTAAAATCTACAAATTTTATTATGGCTAATGGTTAAGCAATGTGTTCCAATAATTGACATTAAAATAATTATTTAGTTAAGACTTGAATTTTTCAAAAAAAAATTAGTAAATTAATCTGAACACATTTTAAATTCATAGAACATATTCAAATTTAGTCAGCAGCCAAATCTGATACAACAATTTTATTCTCTTTGCATGCGTACCCAATTTTTTTTTTATTCTTATGGAGGTCTAAATTTTAATTTTTATATTTATAATCTTTTGCCTTTTTATAATAAAAGTATGTTGCACTTCAAAAAATTGGAGTTATGATTTTTTTTCTTTAAGTGATATGAAAAATTTGAATGTTCTAAATAAAAATTAAATATTTTTATAGTTAGTATATATAGATATGGTTTGTATGATATGCAGTCCATGCCGCATGAATTGTTAAGAGAAACATTTTCATCCGAAAGTTCTGTTTTTGAAGAAGTTATACATTTAGAATAACGTTTCCCTATTTTAGAGCATCTGAAGAGTGAAGAACCGTGATTTCTTTGAAAATTGTAAAATAATTGGGAGAAAATATTACATCTGCGGTCTCTACATAGAGTTACGTCCGGACTCTAATTAAAATTTGACACATATCCTTGTATAAGAAACGGAGAAGCCAAAAATTTGAACCGATCAAGGAGTACAACATGATTGTAATGGAGGTTTCTCTTCAGTACAACCATATTGTATTAAATAGAAAAACATTCAATTAAACAATTTGATGTAAAAGACATAATATACAACATGGTTATAATGAAGAAAAACTTTCAATACAACCCCGGTGTACTCTATGATTAAATCAGACTTTAAGCTTTTCTGATTTTAGACAATGACACGCTTCAAATTTTAATTAGAGTTTGGACGGAACATCCAAGACTCCAATCGTAATAATTTTTTAATAATTAGGGCCCACATCTTCCCTGGTAACCTAATGTTTTCAGATTATTTGACTCATTCCGACTTCAGTATTTGGGGCAAAAACTTTCAGAACAACCAAATACCATTTATTTACATCTCTAACCGTTAGCCTGTTTTTTTTACCTTTATACCACCCAAATCTTTTATATTACATAAAAAATACTCATTTTAACTATTGAAAATATAAATACACATTTTAATGAAAAGTTAAGATACTATGCATGTAAAAAAAGAAATCAATTGTTAGATGGGTAATTACGTTGGAGTTTGTTGTTATGTAAGTAAATTTCCCTTATTTTTCGGTCATATTGCAAGAGAAAAATAATTGTTTTGACCACGACTGGAATTTTGTAATTTGGACCGACAATTATTTTGGTTTCATGTTTATTTTTATTTAACTTTGTCCAAGAAATCTAAAATTAAAAACACTTTATTGAAAATAGAAATTTTATATAATTTAAAATTATCATATATAATAGAGTTTTGATTGAGTTTCAAAGTTTTTTTGCTGTTTCCATGAGCTTTTAAATGTCAAAATTCTGCAATTTTGATTTGTTTTATCTCGAAGATTTTTTTTTAAATTATAAATAAAATTAATCACAAGCTCACACATTAAATCAAAAGAGTATTGCAAACATATCGATGATGGTATACATCACATCATATCATTTGCCTAAGAAATGTGTCATATCGTCCATCATTTGATGGACGTAATATGTTTTCCTAATTGAAGGCCCATTCTCTTAATAAATCAAAACTGTGGGCTACAATTTTACTAAGGTGGTTGACCAGTAAACAGTAATCACAAATTAGCCTTAAAAATTAAATAAAAAATTTAAAATTTTCTAACGTGGCATAGGTAGGTATAACGCTAATGCCGCGCTGACAAATCGCAGGTTGACCTTCGCGGCGACATTTACGGAATGTTAGCGGCACACCCGGTGGCGCCGCTCGTATCCCTCCACCACTTGGACTACGTTCAGCCCATCTCCCCGCTTTTCCCTTCCCAACTCGACGCTCTCCGAGTCCTCTTCACAGCCGCTCGCACAGACCCTGCCCGCACGCTTCAGCAAAGCTTCTGCTATCTCACCGGCCTCTCTTCGCCAGCCAGCAATTGGTCCTTGTCCGTCTCATGGGGATACACGGTCCAGCTCTACCCATGGATTGTACCGAGCAGTCACCTCGAAGTGCCGTTCCGAACCTTCAAGACATGGAGAAGCTACATGAAAGGGCCCTTCAGTTTTAACACGAGGGAGCTGGAGCCGCCAGCCTTGCCCTGCAAGAGGCCCTTGCGGTTCTTCCTTGACCAGGTTGTGGACGAGAGTAACGGGACGGTAACGGAGTATAAGAGATTCGGCTGGGGGGACGAGAGCACGGAGTGCGATGAGCCGGGCTTCCGCGCCGCCTCTAGGGTTAGGAGCGTTCGGGTCTTCGCGACTAAGATGAATCCAAATGTTCGTGAGAAGGTTGGTTGGTGGTGTAATATTTCATATATATTCTCTTATATTCTAGATTTTTTTAGACGGCAGTTTTAAAGGATTGCTGTTGGGATGCAGGCACCGAGGCGGCAATGCTGCGATGTGCGGCGAAAGGCGGATGGGGAGAGCATTGAGATGCGCATTAGGGAATGCGGCAACCGAGAAGCAACCTCCCCACCCTGATTTCTTCTTTTATTCAGTTTTAACTATTGCTTAACTCATTTCTGATGATCGAAGAGAGGTAGGAGAGACCGAGATGTACAGCTTCAATTAATTAATTATATATATTTTTCTTACGGTTTCATCAATTAGAAACGGTTCTTTTTCATTATGTTTTTTGTTTGTTAAACCGACTTTAGAATTCATCCCAAGAAGGAAAATGAAGCAAGTCATCACCCCGTTCATCTCTTTGGTTTGATGCCGACCTTTCACCTAATTGGCCGAATAGTCATGAGATGGACGGCTTCTATTGTTTGACCAGTGTTGGGAGGATGTTTGGACGACATGCACGCACTTTGGTTCGCGTAGCAGAGCACGTATTTCTACAGGAAATCATTCTTTTTGTATTTTGATGACGCCTATCATTACCATTTACCAAGTCTCTCGTGAGATATTTCGGCTCATCTGGTAAAAAAATTGCCATAAGCTGCTTATGAGAGTATAACACAAATAATAAAAAAATTGAACATTTTCTCTCTCTCTCTCTCTCTCTCTCACTCATGCGAGAAAATTCACCTACTGAGCCTTGAGCTCTCTCTCTCTCTCTCTCTCTCTCTCTCCCCCACTCATGCGAGAAAATTCACCTACTAAGCCTTGGCTTCGTCGACATCTGATCCGAGAGAATGCTCCTTGTCGATTTTCCTGATTGTCAATCATCGCCTGTCTCCTCCTAATACTGAAAGGAGTTAGGAGTTTCTAAGGACATGTTAGTTTCTACAGTTGATACATCAAGGATTTTAAAAAAATTATTAAGCATTTATGCCAACATTTAGAAAAACATGTCTTATGATTTTAATCGAGATTGTCAAATTTCTTTGAGTTATTAAGAGAAAAATTAATCACCGCTCCTATTATTGTTTTCACCCGATTGGGGGAAACTATTTGAGTTTATGTGTGATGCAAATGCTTATGCTATTGAGGTTGTTTTGGGGGCAAAATTATGATAAAAATCTTCAAAATAATATGGTATGTTAGTAAAACTTTTAATGAAACTCAAATTAATTATATTACTACGGAAAAAGAGTTATTATCGATAATATATGCCTTTGATAAATTTATGTCTTGTCTTATTGGAACTAAATGTATAGTGCATACAAATCACTATGCTATTAAATATCTAATGTTGAAGAAGGATGCAAAAACAATGTTAATACTTAGGCACAACCTTCTTCGACATAATATACAATTTGTCTTACTAAAGATATGTCATTTCAAAACTTTGCTTCATACTTAGACACGGCCTTCTCGGTTTTATTGACATTTAAGCACTAGTCGTGGGGGCTTAGGCGCCACAGTTCTTTTGCACACCTTACTCATTTTTTGTCTAAATTTAATCCTTTTTCACTTCTTTCACCATTTTTCATCCATTTGATTGTACCTGAAAGAAAAACACACAAGTATCTTGCATTAAAGTGCAATATCCTCAAAAATAGGTATAAAATTGCGTACATAAATGTTATTTATTTTAAGTGTATCAAAATCCCTCAAACTTAAAATGTTAATTGTCATCAAGTGACACTCCAATCTTTCAAAGCCAAAATAAGTAGATTATATAAATGAGTTTCCTTAGGATATTCTAAAATTTTGATCTAGAATATTCTAAAAAGGATATTCTAAAATTTTGATCTAGAAATATAATAGTCTAATTTAGAAAAAACTTTAGTACATGAGACCAGCTTAAAGTTTAGAAATCTTTAATGTAAAGAAGTATGAAAATATGAGTTTATATCTAGTTCAAAAATATTTGTAAATTCTCCAAAAATAAAGTTTAGGCATTCTATTTTCACCACTTAAAAATTTTTATTAAGAATAATTATACTTACTATATTATATCCTTAAGCTTAAAAGTTTCTCAAGTCTTATACTTTAAGAAATTAGATGTGTAACTAATTTTTGATTAGACGCCAAGCCTCAAGCTTCTCCTCCCTTTTTCAACTTTCTTTTATTTTTTTTCTTTTTCTTTTTCTTTTTCTATTTTTTTTCTTTTTCTATTTTTTTTTTTCTTTCAGTTGGGGATTATTATATCTGGATAGGCCTTTAATGATTTTGAAGTCTGCTCCTCCTTTCATAAAGCAAAGTTCTGATATATATCATTAACTTAAAAATATAATAATAGTATTGAAAATAATTTTTAATAAAAGAAATTGAAGTATTGAAATTAAAAGTCTAACCCTTCTATGTTTTTCATAGATACAATTTGTCCTACTAAAGACAGTGACACAATATTTATCATTTCGACATTAAAAATTTTTAACTTTATGTTTTTCTTCATGACTATAGGTTTCAACTAAATTTTTTTACTCATTTCTAGATTCAAAATTTTACTTTCCTAATATAACTTCATATACATAATCATTTTTTTCAAATAAAAAAAAATTTATCTCACCTTTGAGTACAAATGAAATTCAAGTTTTAGAAATTGTTTTTCATCCCCCCCAAACTTAATTTTTTAATAAGATAAATCATTTTAGCATCATATTTATATATTGGTTGGAATGAAAACTAAAAATAACATCCTTAGAGGAATTTTTATACCCTAAATATACAAGTACAAAAATTAAAAACTGGAGTAACAATTAATTATCAAATTTTAACTTATTTTAACATATTGAGATTCATTAGACTTCTATGCAGCAGAGGATAACATAAAAGCAAACAAACACACTAATAGAAATTCACAACTGTAATATAAGGAAAATACCTGGTAGTAAACTGAAAATCTTAAGCATGAAGTTCTTAAGTAAAAGTTAGTAATATTCTCAGCCTTCCTAATATTCAGGATTAAGTTCAACACAAAATAACAAAGTATACTAGACAACACAGTTATCACAATCACTACTAGTAAAATAAAATATAACTACTCACAATAACATAAATACATCACATCAACATCTGACAAAACAAAACACAAACAATAGTAGCACTCTAAACAAGCACAACACAAAATAAATTAATAGTTTAATAAACCTATACCATATAAAGTTCACAATTAATAATTAAACTACTCAAATTAATCCTCCTCCTCCTCATCATCATGATCATCACTATCATCACTATTCGAAAAAGTAGTAGGTTCATATGAAGGATATTGTGGATATGAAGGAAAAAACTACACTTTGGTCACCCCTGATAGGGTTTTCCAAACATGAGTGAACTTTTTCTTCATAATCACTATGTCTTCTCATATAAACATTCATATGATCTACAAAACTCTCTAAATTTAATACCTTATCCCCAATATAATTGATGTTATCTAACATCCTTTGCATTGGATGAGCCTGCGAATTAGAACTAGAAGCCTGACCTTATGATGTGGATGTTTAACATGTAAACTTGATAGTTTTTCCCATGGTTTTTACCTTCTCTTGCGTAAGAAGAGTTTCAGCAAGTTATTATAAGTAAGAAGAAGAAGAAGCTTAAAGTTAAAATAGCGAAAATTTCCCTTCTGAAGTAGAAGCGCAGAACTACTATTAGACTTGCTGTTTTATAGGAAATTTTTGGTTCAGAATATCAAATGTTGAAGTATAAGAAGTAGAAGCACCTGAACTACTATAAAATCCTCCTCTCCAGCCAAATATCAAATGTTGTGAATAAGATTTCACATTAATGCCGTTATAGGCTGCAATATCTACTCACAACTATCGAATCTAACACAATCTTGCTCACATAAGAAAAAAATTAAGGATGTAAATCCCAAACCTGCAGTAGTAGTAGCTATAGTAGAACTGATGATAGTCTGATAGATAAAAGATCCAATGTTGATCGGCTTGCACTGCTGAATGCAATAGTTCAAGGTAGCTCTATCTTTGGCAACTTCACTGAGGTGATTGGTCGGGAGCAGACGAGCTAAAATAAAGTAGTGGCACGCCTTTGATGTGACATCTAGCTTTGATGAAGGGAAATTGACTCTTCTTCCATTTGTTATCTTCTAGAGTCCTCCTCCCACAGTCAATGAAGATATGATCTCATCCAACTCCTCCTCAGTAGAATTATTATTCAAATAAAAACACAATACATTAGGGGCAACTGGTAAAAAAAATTTATTGCCTCAGGGGAGAAAGGCATTGATTTTGCTCAAACCATGAACTAATCTTCTTCAGCTTTAGGGAGATTAGCGTAAAACTCCCGAACAATAGAAATTACAGCCACAACAAAAAAACAACAAAATTGTTCCCATTGTCGGTGAACTATTAAATCTTCCATTGCTCCACCCAAATTTTTTAAACATCTCTCAGGAATTAGTTCAAATGCTTTTATGCAGTTGTTGACCTCACTTTTGGTTAAGGTCTAGTTTTTCCTCTTTAGTAGCCTAGGGTCTAGCCATAGGAATTTCCTGTTAACTATTCCTAGAAAACTAGAAAAGGAACCCTCACCATTAGAAATTCCAAACTTCTCTTTACTCAACTTGAAGTTCCACATAGTGGTCCTAACCTCTAGCACTGAGCGAGCCCAAGAGAGCCCAAGAAAAGTTCCCATAGGACTGCTTGACCTTAGGGTTAACTTTGGGTGTTGGTCTGGAGTTAAGTTACTCACCTCACTCACAATTACTTACAAATACAAACACAAAATTTTTTGACTTTGATCCCTTAATCATTTGGGAGACTCATGTAGATGGTCCCCTAAACCCAATGACCCTAGGCTAGGGTTTAGCTAAGACCAGTACATAGAGAACCTAAATGAGGTTTTCATTGGTCCATAGCTCATTTATGGTGGTTGGCACCCCAATTCTACCAAAAATACTGAACTTGGCCTTTTTGCCCCTAAACTCTCCCAAATTAACTAAGTACCCTTGAAACCCTAAATTTGGCCAAGATTCTCAAATTTATCCAAAATACCCAAATTTGTTCAAAAATCATTTCAAACCTTTTGAAAACATCCAAATTACTCAAAATCACCAAAAAAAATTGCCAAATTACCAAAAGGCCCCTCTTTAGCCTAAAATTTCAAAAATTCTAAAAAATCCCAAAATTCCCAAAACCATCCAAATATTCCCAATTTCATTTTTCTCAACCACCACATGAATTTGATCACTTTGACTATTTGATCACTTCGACTAAAACCCCTAAATTGCCTTTAAAGGCTCAATTTCCCTAAATTCACCTCAAATGTCCATCGATTTGGTCCGAATTTCCCCAATTTCAATTCTAAACTCAAATTCACCTTCCATATGACCAATATAAACCAAATAAAAGCTCAATTATCTCATGATTTGAGCCCATTTTTGATCTAAGTCAAAACCCCAACTTTGGCCCTATGACTTGGCTCCACCAAATTAAACCCCATAGCCTACTCAATTGGTCTCAATTTGAATCCGAAACTCTTCATAACATTCCTACACATCAAAATTGACCTTCAACTAATTCCTACACATCAAAATTGACCTTCAATTGACCTTGATGAAGCCTCAATTCCATTTAATTTCAACCCAAATCCAAAAAACCCCAATTTTGCCCTAAATTGGCCATGTCTCAAAATTCCACCAAATTGATTGCCTTAGCCCCAAAATTTTCACTCCATTCCTTCATGAAAATTATTCATAACATACCCCATAACATTTAAAAAACTACAACCATAGGCCATCTGATTTGACATCATAACTTGACACCCTATAATACTTACTAGTCATGGCGAGGAGCTTGGAGGTAGGATGATGGGTAGCACGACCATCTTCAACAACAAAATTTGTCTTCCCCAGCTAAACCAATTTCCTTCCTTAGAATTAAATAACCAAGCCATAAGATTTTGAGGTTGTTTGCTTATGCAACATAAATCCTCACCTCATCTTTAGGTCTTTTACAGTTTGCTCTACAATATAAGCCCTAACTCGTCTTAGGATTCCGCGGTTGCCATTCATCATGACCTAAATCCTCACATCTTCCAGGCTATTTGTGTGATTGTTTCACATGATGTAAGGCCTAACAAATAAAATTGGCAGGTTGAAAACCTCAAATAAATTTCTCCTCAATATTGAAGCCAAACAATAGGATAGACTGGGAAGTCACCGAGGTTCTCCTTCGGATCTGTGACATCCCCTAGTTCTTCCTCCTTTGGATTCTACAATAAATGTTTCAAATTTGAACCAATCCCTTTTCACACCTCTTTATCTGATATCATTGAAAATTCATATCATTTGACCTACTTGAAGATAATATTTCTTGATTTTTATCGGGAGTATTCTTAGGTGACTTCAGTTTTCTAAGATGTAATTAATTTTAGGGGCTTGCCCTTATAGGAAGCTTGTTCGAACCCAGCTTAATATAAAACCTATTTACTTCTTCATATTAAATAGAGAAAATTGTCGGCAAATAAAAGGGTTTCGCAGACCAAAACGGATGTCATATATTTTTTAGTTTATTTGATCGAGCCTCATCCTCAAGTCTTGTGTTTATCCTTCGGGATAGATACAAGGTTTGAGGTACAATGGTATTTCATTTAAAATATGAAAAATATGGGGTCAGTTTTTATTTCATATTTTTTTAAAATTAAATATATATGTAAATTAAAATGTTCTTTTGAAGCGGGCGATGGGATTTTGATTCTGATGACTGACAGCTTCTTACGTGCAACTCCTCAAACAAAATAATACCGACAACTTCTGGAGACTCCATTGGGGAATGACTTCTCTCACCTTTTAAATCAGAGAATCTTATCTTCATACATCGGTAATGTGTCCATGTCCCTCTTCGACTAAATTACTCTTCTTCCATTGACATACTTTACCCATTTTTGTCTTGGGAAAGTATGGTCAATGCTTCAGACTTCAGGACCTTCTCCTCAACCACCTTTGAACAGAGGGGTTCAAGAGGCCCTTAAGGACTTCTTAATCTTCATGTGGGATCAGAACCCCAATAGGTGTGTTGGTGGACTAGTACCACCTGGGCATTGAGTGTTGCTAAATGGGTCCCACACTGGGTCCTAAACATTTCACATCTCCATTTTGAGTTTGATTTGCTATTTTGCAAATTAAATCAAATTGGGTTATGTCGGGTGTCCTTCAAAATTAATTAAAATTTTCTACTTTTAAATTACCTTTTTACTAAAAATTTTAAAATCCCCACAAACTAAGACTTACCTGGTCTACAGATCAACTTCTATTAATTTTCATTGCTTGCACTAAGATTACAAGGATTTGGCGATACAGCTAACATCATC
>NW_018165342.1:233425-246836 GCF_001263595.1 Phalaenopsis equestris
CGCACAATCCTTCTGCTGCCGCCATGGCAGCTACCAAGCCTATTGGTCCCACTACTGCCAAGGGAAAAGAAGTAAAGATCATTGAAGAACCAACTGAGGGATTAGCTGTCCCACCATCAATATTCAAAATTGGATCGAGTTCAAGAGCTGCGCCACTAACCCAAACTCAAAGGAGAAATTGCAGCAGGAGAGTTCAGAGGGCCATTAAAGCCTAGGCTCCTGATGAGATACCCGCTCAGGAAGATCCTCAAGATTACTGGAAACATATCCACTTCTGCGGGGAAGTCGATTCCATCCTTTAATGGATACTATTGGATACTAGAGTATCCAAAAAATTGTCTTCGCATTACCACGCTTCATGGACAGGGTATGGAGAAAAAGAAACCTACTCTTGTCACCCGAGTCAGTTCAGTTTTTCAGAGACTAGCTGCCAAAGAGGGCTGCTCAGTTAATTAAAATTAAATATATATGTAAATTAAAATGTTCTTTTGAAGCGGGCGATGGGATTTTGATTCTGATGACTGACAGCTTCTTACGTGCAACTCCTCAAACAAAATAATACCGACAACTTCTGGAGACTCCATTGGGGAATGACTTCTCTCACCTTTTAAATCAGAGAATCTTATCTTCATACATCGGTAATGTGTCCATGTCCCTCTTCGACTAAATTACTCTTCTTCCATTGACATACTTTACCCATTTTTGTCTTTGGAAAGTTTGGTCAATGCTTCAGACTTCAGGACCTTCTCCTCAACCACCTTTGAACAGAGGGGTTCAGGAGGCCCTTAAGGACTTCTTAATCTTCATGTGGGATCAGAACCCCAATAGGTGTGTTGGTGGACTAGTACCACCTGGGCATTGAGTGTTGCTAAATGGGTCCCACACTGGGTCCTAAACATTTCACATCTCCATTTTGAGTTTGATTTGCTATTTTGCAAATTAAATCAAATTGGGTTATGTCGGGGGTGCTTCAAAATTAATTAAAATTTTCTACTTTTAAATTACCTTTTTACTAAAAATTTTAAAATCCCCACAAACTAAGACTTACCTGGTCTACAGATCAACTTCTATTAATTTTCATTGCTTGCACTAAGATTACAAGGTTTTGGCGATACAGCTAACCTCATCTATTTTAAAGCTGGTGCAATGGCCTCCCCAACGCTGACTGTTTCTTGCAACTTGCCGACAAGCCATGAAGCCCGCAATGTTGCTCCTAATATTAAGTTCAGAGCTGTATTTGAAGATCTCGAGATCATCCTTGGGAAAGCGCCATTCGTCATAATGAAATACACCGCTCCAGAAGTGCAGGAGCCGTCTGCTGAGTTCAACTGAACTGTCTTCAGGACTTCCCTTCTTATAAGAAGGCCAAGACTTCTGCTGCCGCCATGGCAGCTACCAAGCCTATTGGTCCCACTACTGCCAAGAAAAAAGAAGTAAAGATCATTGAAGAACCAACTGAGGGATTAGCTGTCGAGGAATTAGCTGTCCCACCATCAATATTCAAAATTGGATCGAGTTCAAGAGCTGCGCCACTAACCCAAACTCAAAGGAGAAATTGCAGCAGGAGAGTTCAGAGGGCCATTAAAGCCTAGGCTCCTGATGAGATACCCGCTCAGGAAGATCCTCAAGATTACTGGAAACATATCCACTTCTGCGGGGAAGTCGATTCCATCCTTTAATGGATACTATTGGATACTAGAGTATCCAAAAAATTGTCTTCGCATTACCACGCTTCATGGACAGGGTATGGAGAAAAAGAAACCTACTCTTGTCACCCGAGTCAGTTCAGTTTTTCAGAGACTAGCTGCCAAAGAGGGCTGCTCAGTTAATGAGTTACTTAAATGTGTGGGACATGCAATTTCCTCTCATATGAAGGGACGTCAAATCAACCAGATGATCTCAGAAGTCAACTAAAAATCTACCTGCTCATATTCTCGTCGGGTTTCACTTAGGAAGCAGAATCGACACTACTATTGTCACCATAGATTCTACCACTACTAGGATCAAAGGTCGTCAACCGGTTAAGTCAAGACTCGGTCCGAGAATCCTACCGATCACCCACTTCAAAGACATCCCTAAAATTTTGAAGGAAAAGATAAATAAATTGCCCAGTACTATAGTCGGTACTAATTGCCCAGTACTATAGTCGGTCTGCACCATGGGGAGCATACTTCCCTTTGAAATATTGATGTTTCTGCTAGGACACACTTTCTTGAGACATCATCGTCAAAGAAAAAGGTGTGGATACCCAAGGTTGTTGTACCGATACAGTTCAGTAAGACCGCAGGGCAAGAGCATGGCATGAAGCCAAGGTCCAAAGTCTCTGACATTGTCGCATCGTCAAAGAGAACATCGTAGATGAACTGTGTAGGGCTATCCTCCTAAGGGATGAGCAAGTCAGCCAACTGGAGAAAATAATAGAAGAGATGGCTGCAACCATGACCGCCATGGCCACAATTCAAGGACAATCTCAACCCTCACAGTTAGCCTTTCCAGAGGTCAACCAACCATAAATTATACATATTATAGATGAAAAAAGAGAAGTTTCCTCAGCAAATAGAGATGAGCAACTAAAGGAGGATTCTCCATCGAGCGCCATGTCGGAGATGGAATTTAAACAAATGGTCGAGCAAGTTAGGGAGGCCTTAACCCAATCTAAGGGTGGTGCATTGGATTTAAAGAGTAGACCTTACCCGGAAGAATTCAATGTCGTACCTTTGCGTAAGGGTTTTATGTCCCCAAACTTTAAGATATTTGATGGGACTAGAAATCCTAAACAACACATAGCATACTTCCGAGCCAGTTGTGGCAACACAAGAAATATCAAAGCTTTACTCTACCGACAGTTTGTCAGCAGCCTGTCAGGGATTGCTTTTGATTGGTATGCTGATTTACCCAACAAATCAGTTGAGACATTTGCCAAGCTAGAACAATTATTTGTGAAAAGATTTGACGGAGCACAACACCAATGCTCTATAGGAGAGCTCATGATGGAAAAACAAAAGCCCAATGAGACTTTGGTGGATTACATTTTAAGGTGGAGAAACCTTAACATGAAATGTGAACCACAGCTATAGGAGCATCTTGCAATTGAGACCTTACTCAAAAGCATTCATGAGCTAGTAGCTTTCATGCTCAAGGGACTCACCATCAAATCCATCGAGTAGCCACTCAGTAAAGTCAGTAGTCTTCAAAAAGAAATCAAACATATGGATTCACATGAGAAGTCCAAGGCAACCAGAGTGTTTGAAAAGAAGTCAGGAATAGTAGAGACTGTCGTTAAAGGAAAGCAACCAATGAATTTATATCCAAAAAATCCTCGCTAATCTTGATCACAACATGCTCAGAAAAAGAGAAACCAGTCCAACAAGAGACCGCCTGTCCTCGCTAATCTTGATCACAACATGCTCAGAAAAAAAGTAACCAGTCCAACAAGAGACCGCCTCAAGAAGGATCACCTCGAACAGGAAATAAGAGAATATCTTTGGCAAAATGACAGAAAATGGTGTAAAATGTTCAAAATCCTGATGAAGAAGCCTGAGTTACGACTACCAGTTCCAAAGAAACCCGAAGAGGTCGACAAGGAGGATCAACCGAATTATTGCCCATACTAAAGGTTGCTTGGGAACACTATAGAAGAATGTTTCATCTTTAAGGATTGGCTCAAGAAGAAACTAAAAGAAGGTAATATAATGATCCCAAAAGTATATTTAAAAGAACTTGAAAAAGGTTCCATAAATATGATTTCAGCCAAACCAATCTCCTAGATTGATCCATATACTGAAGAAGATGGATGAATTACGACTTGGAACGAGCTCAAGTAGGTCCTAAACCAAACATAGGATTCATCGAAACAATCTTCTGCATATACCGGAAAAGATGAATGGAATGAAGTTTGGAGAAAATCATCCAAGTAAATATTGAATCAAATCCAGAACATGAATCAAATCCAGAACATCTTGAACGCATCAAAACAAGCCTCCATTCAGAGTTTTCAGCCTGCCAAACCTGAGACGAAGATTTTGCCAGGAGATTCTTCATCGTTAAAGACAAAGAAAAGGAAGAGCACCACTGCGAAGATTGACAGCACGAGGGGTAGGATAGGGGCTGCCTCTACTAGATTGGTTGTCTCGAATTTGGGAAAGAAAATCCTCGAACCCCTGATTTTGTATGATTATCATTTTGCCCCTCCGGGGTCTTATGAATATAATGATTGTGATTTTGATTACGTTTTAACTATTTCTAGTGATGACATAATCGATTATAACTGATCTAACTTCTATCTCGATTTACAAAATGATCCTGAAATCATACTTGAGTCTGACGAACTCATTTACAAGACTAAAGAAGACATCGATCATACCAGCTACGACAGCATCGGAAGTGTGGAACCAATCCTCGAGCACCACAGTGCGCCACTTGCCATCAACTTAGATCTTTCTGACAAAAAGGAAACACTGAAAGATTTAACAGTGATGTAACAAGAATAATAAATTACAGAAGTGAACTTAAGGAGTGGGAGAGTCTTACCCCCAAGAACAGCTCCAGTGGATAAAGGAAAGCAAATAGTAACTTGAGAAGAGCTACCTCTACCTCCACCAGTGGAAGAATCACACAACCAAGAGAAAATTGGAGGATTATACAAAGTGGATTATAACATGCTCGCTCATTTTAGGAAGTTGTCGGCCAGATTGAGCATCTACGACGCTCTGATCCTATCAAAGGAGATGAGAGAGTCTCTGGTTACAGCCTTGCTCGACCCAGAGATTTGCCTTGCTCAGTTGGCCAACACATCCTCAGATGAAGTTTGTTCGTTAAAAAAATAGCTTGAGGTAACCTTCACAGATGAAGGTTTGTTGCTTGGTACTGCCGACCATAACCGACCACTCTACATCTCTGTTAACATCGGCAGATTTGTGTTGTCCAGAGTTTTAGTAGATCCTGTAGCATCACTCAACTTGATGAGCATTGGCCTATTTGGATATTGAAGATTAGGAACTTACGGTCGATAAAATGATGCTAAAAGTATTCAAACAAAATGGAGATAGAGCCCTTGGATCCATTACATTGCTTATGAAGGTTGGAGAACTAACAACAACAGCCAAGTTTCATATCATCGATGCCGAACCTCTTTCAACACCATGGATTTATGAACACAACATGGTTCCATCGTCTCTACACCAATGCATTAAGTACTATAAAGAAGGACAAGAACATTAGATCAAGGGAGATTTACAGCCATTTTCAGTACATGAAGTGGGTATCCATGAAGATGCTGCCTATTATGCTCCTCTGAAGAAAACTGTCTTCTCTTGCAAAATTGTCACAAATAAAAGTGAAAATTCAGAAAAATCACAAAGAGGAGGCCATTCAACTCCGCTTCAGCGATCTTCCACCACTCTTTTGCAATAAATTGGTGGAGGTTTGTGGTGGTTCTTTTAGTTCATGCACCCGAGGTCAAGGCCGGGGACGTGAACGAGGAAGAACCAACTTAGTCATTGAATGGATTAGGCCGACCATCTACATTAGTGATGAAGACAGCTCCAAAGATGAAATAATGATGACAAAGTAGAGAAAACCTCTGTACGAGATATCCTTAGAAGATACAGAGAAAAGCGAATATGAGATATGAGATGATGTATGATCATATGAGATGATGTATGATCGGATAAACCACTGTGTGAACACCCTTACTCTAATTCTCCCTCTCCCTCAAAAGGTCGAGAGTAGAGGTCAAGGAAGTCCGTAGCGCTGGTTCAAAGCAAATCAAGTTTTATCGTGCTTCTACCTTATTGATCTTGAAAATCATGTAAATTTGGATGATGATCCTAATAAATTAATGGAATATCCTTTTTGGTTATTTTTGCCTTGTGTACAAAAGTTAATTCAACAGGGATATTTGCCAAAAAAAATGCCAAAAGATAAATTATAACTAAGATAAATTGATAAATTATAACTTTTTGAAAAATTATGGAATATTAAAAGTCAAACTCCAAACTCGAAAGAGGGTCTCAGATTTGGTACGGTCGGGTCAGTCGATGATTCAAAATTTTGCATGGTTATTACTAGTGAATCAGAAGAGGATTGCCTCGACATAGATGATGACTCTACTGATCAACTGCTAGAAGATGCTTCACCGTTTTGAAAAGTTATGGAGTGTTAAAAGTCAAACTCCCAACTCGAAAGAGGGTCTCAAATTTGGTACAGTCGGATTAGTCGATGATTAAGAATTTTGCAAGGTTATTGCTAGTGAATCAAGAGAGAAATGGCTCGATATAGAGGATGACTCTACTGATCAGCTAATAAAAGAAGCTCTGCTATAATTTGAAGAAGAAATCATGTCAACTGTTGATGAGTTGAAAGAAATCAACCTCGGGACTGAAGAGCAGTCCCGACTTACATTTATAAATTTTATACTTAACGATGAAAAATGTTTGAAATTGATCAAATTGTTAACATAATTCAAAGATTGCTTTGCAAGGAGTTATGATGAAATGCCAGGACTATCAGCAGAGGTTACAGTTCATAAACTAAGAGTGGACAAGAATATAACCCCAATAAAAAAAGCTCCCAGAAGAATGCGCCTAGAGCAGCAAGTCATCGTTGAGGTGAAGAAATTAATAGATGCTAACTTTGTAAAAGAAAAGCAATACCCCCACGTGGTTGGCCAACATTGTTCCAGTCAAGAAGAAAAATGGACAAATTTGTGTATGTGTCGACTTCAGGGATTTGAACAAAGTGTGTCCAAAAGATGAATTTCTGTTACCGATACCAAAAATGATGGTGGATATCGCTTTTACACATGAAATTTTCTCCTTCATGGACAGGTCAAATCAAGATGGCTCCAGAAGATGCAACACTTGTAGCCTTCAAGACACCTATCGGTATTTTCTGCTACACAGTGATGTCGTTCGGATTGAAGAATGTCGGTGCAACATATCAACAAGCTATGACAAAGATTTTTGATGACCTCATTCATAACCAAGTGGAATGCTATGTGGATGATTTGGTCATCAAAAGTAAACAAAAGTTAGACCATTTGTACGATTTGAGGATCGTGTTCAAACGGTTACGACGATATGACCTTAAAATAAATCCCTTAAAGTGCGCTTTTGGCGTGACCTCCGAGAAATTTCTAGGATTCATTGTCCATCATCGGAGAATTGAGATCGACCCAGATAATATTAAAGCTATCTTAGAAATGCCTCCTCCTAAAACCTTGAAATAACTACGTTCCATCCAGGGGAAGTTGACATATCTGAGATGCTTTATTTCTAATCTCTCAAGGCGTCAGCCCATCTCGGCATTAATTAAAAAGAATGCCAAATTTGTTTGGGAAGAGAAATGCCAGCAGGCCTATGAGAACGTTAAACAATATAAGGACACCTCCTGTTTTGGAAGCCCCTATCCCTGGAGAATTGTTGATACTTTATACCGCAGCCTTAGACGACTCTCTTGGAGCCCTCTTAGCCCAAGTCAATGATGAGGTTAAAAGAAGTGCACTCTACTATTTGAGTCGCCATCTAATACCAACAGAGATAAGGTATCCACATATCAAGAAGCATTGTCTAGCCTTGATTTTTGCCGCCCAAAAGCTTAGACATTACATGTTTTCTCATAAGTTTACCCTAATTTTAAAAGTTAACCCATTGCAATATTTGATGGCAATATTTGATGATCCGACCAACACTCTCTGGACGTCTAGCAAGATGGTCAATGATCTTATTACAATTTGATATAACTTTTGTTCCCCTCCGTGGTATCAAGGACAAATTCTAGCAGACTTTATTGCTGCACACCCACTGCCAGCTGGGTCCTCTATCAACGATGAGTTATCAGACGAGCAAATACTACAAATAGAATTCTCCAGCGTGCAACTCTGGGAAATGTACTTCAATGACGCTTCGTCAGCAAGAAAATACGAAGGATCAGGCACAGTTATACCATGCAAAGTAGGGATCGCTTTGATCTTTATCACGCTAGATAAGGGTGTGTTGAGGTTCTCATACCGCCTGACAGAGTCGTGCACCAACATGCACCAACAATGAAAAACAATGAAATAGAATATGAAGCTTTAATCACCGGATTGGAATTGGCAATCTTAATCGATATAACAAATATTGCTATCTATGATTGCCAGACAATATAAAATTTTGAAACCAAGACTAGCAGAATACCATCAGTACACAATGAAGCTGCTGGAGTAGATCCCCAATGTGACTTTATACCGGATTCCTAATACCGGATTACTAAGGGAGATAATGCCCATGATGACGCTCTAGCAAAACTCGCTAAGGAGCTGGCGTGTCCCCTTGAGGACTCCATTGAAATCACAATGCAAGGAAGATAAGTTTTGTCTCTAATCGACCTCAAAACTCTACACAAGTTACGAAAAGAAGAAGCAATAAATGTAGTTGCTGATATCAATGAAGATAGGCGCAAGCCATTGATAGAATATTTACATACTGAGAAGATATTAGAGGATAAGTCTGAGGCACATCACATTACAAAAAGGGCTATGTCTTACACTCTAGTAGGTAACGTCCTCTGCAGGAGATCTTTTGACCATATATGGCTACGATGTTTAGGAAGAGCCAAAGCACAAAATATTATCAAAGAAGTACATGCCAGATTGTGTGGCGCTCACCAATTAGGGATGAAAGTGAAGATCAAAATACTCGGATATTATTGGCCGACAATGATGTCTGGTTGCATGGATATAGCTAGAAGATGTCAATAGTGCCAAGTGCATGGGGAGGTCTTGCACCAGCCTCTGAATGTGCTACACCCAACTGTCGCCTCGTGATCATTTGAGTGTTGGGGCACATACATAATAGGTGTGTTAGACCCTCCATCTTTCAAAGGACATATGTATATACTTGGTGCTACATATTACTTTTCCAAATAGGCAGAGGCAGTAACGTTACGAGAGGTTACGACACAAAACATCCTTTAATTCTTCAAAAGCCAAATCGTCTACCGTTTCGAAGTACCGCGAAGAATAATTTTAGATAATGAGACAGATTTTAAAAGCACAAAAATCAATAATTTTGTCAAAAGACATGGGATAGAATGTAGATACTCTACAATTTACTATCACATAGCAAATGACATGGTTGAAGCTTTCAACAAGACATTGTACAAATTTTAAAGAAAATACTGGACGAAAACAAAAGAGATTGGCACAACAAGTTACTAGAAGCCTTGTGGGCCTACCAGACAATGTTCATGACTTCCAATCAGTGTACACCCTACATGCTCGTGTACGGGTCCGAGGTCGTGCTACCGTTAGAAATTCAAACGCCGCACTTCAGAGTTGCTATTGCCAATCAGCTTACAACAGAAGAAAGTGAAAAACTCAGACTTGAAGAACTGGAGAGTCTTGACAGAAAACGACTTGAAGCACAACAACACTTGGAACTTTTCCAGGCAAATATGGTACAAGCTCATGACAAGTTGGTCCGCCCAAGGACATTCAAAGTTGGTGACCTCATACTCATACTCAAAAGACCTATTCTTGCATGTCTCAAGATAGGTGAAAATTTTGAGCCAACTTGGGAGGGACCATTTGTCATTGAAAAGGTCTATGCAGGAGGAGCATACCAGTTAGTAGATTTTTGGGGTGAAAGACCCATGCTACCAATCAACGAATGATACCTGAAGACATACTACGCAACCTGACATTGCTTGCCATTGCTTAATTTGAAAATTTGAAATTTGGATTTTTTAGGGGTTATTTATGTGGCCAGATGTCTGTGACTGGGTCCAAAATTTTTGTAATAAGATTAACCTCAACATAATAAAATTTTTTTAAAATTACACACTTCAATTTTCTCTTTTTAAACTTAATATCCTACTAAATTAAATAAAATGCACACACAAATAAATGAATTCTTCACCAAAATAAAATAAAATTTCCATTAATAAATATTTTTTTTATTCTTGTTCACGCTAAGTTTCAGCTCACTGACATTTTTCCTGTAGTCTGCAGAGAAATGTGAGGCCAGAGGGTGATATTCTCCTTTAAAGATGGTTGGAACCTCACACTCAATAAGGAAATGGCGCCGCAGGTCGGCACCATAGACTTTGACTTGGACATAGAATTTAGTCAAGTTGACATGGATTATGAGGGGCCTCTAATAGATGTCTTCAACCGACAAGAAAAGGAAGGGGACAGGAAAAGGAAGGGCTGCCTGATCCCTCTTGATACTTTTAATATGCACAGTACAACAATAATTCAGATTATATTTCACTTATATATCCCTAATTTACAACAAAACTAAAAACTTGATCCTGAAGAAAATAACAAATTAACTTTTAATTTATAAATATTGGGATACTACGCAAGTATACATATCATTATCAAGTAATATAGGACTTTTTGATTAAGACCTAAATATCGAATCGAAAATATGCAATATACACTATTGAACAACAAACTTTATATTCTAAAAAGACAATTACTTAAACTATAGATAATATGCCAGTAGTAAAAATTCAAATATTTTTGGTATTTTTTGATATTTTGACAAAACAGTAACAACTTAAAAAGATAACAAGAGTTTTGTAGATGAAAAGCACTTAATAAGAAAAATATCTTTCTTCTTATCATGAATCAGTAATAAGTAAAGGAATTCTATTGTGGAAGTATATAAATTATGTTGTGCCAAATAGGAGTAAAAATATTCTTTATCCTTACTAGAGTTGCTATAAAGTTGCTATAAAGAACATTGGCCTGAGTAGTTCTGAAGACCGGCTAGGGAGGGAAGATACTAGCTCTCACTCTAGAGTTCCCTCGATTCCATCCACCTGAGGGCTAACATCTCGTATCAAAACCTAAAACAATAAACCAAGTTGGGGGTTTTAACATTTCACTTTAAAGTCCTCTAACTCTACACCCATCAATGAATATTTTCCTATTTATTTGCACTCAATCATATGAACTACATTCTCATTCATACAACCTCATGTGATTCTTTCCAATTGTTGACTGAGACAATACCAGCCTGATTCTTACAAGTTCTTACAGCAAATTTTAACATCTGGATTGACCAAGTCAAGAAGTAAATGAAGTGCAGATTTAAATCATCACAACTTCTTCCAACATTAAAGATCAATACTATCCACAATTTCCATCCAAAACTTAATTACTTATCATTTTAAGAAGAAAAATAAAGAAAACTACTCAAAATTCATGGAGAAAATAAAACACACTTTAGTTTAAAAGTAGATATCATTGTCAGACCAACAACAAGTCTCAAATAAAATCAAGGAAGTCTTAAAATGAAAAGATAAAAACTTATCTCAAGTTCTCCACCAAACTCTTGAAGTTTCTTTGAATCTCTTTTCTTTACAATCACTCAAAATAAAATAACAAAAATGTTAAAATAAAAGTAAAAATAGTGCCTGAAAATCTCTCCAAACTAACTCCCCAAATGAGAACTTTCAAAACATTCCAATACTTTTAGGACTCCTTTCAAAGTCCTCTCTTCTTTCTTAAATAGTTTTCCAAGAGGTGTCTTGGAAACTCTTCAAAATATGTCTGGATTCGATGTATTTCCATTCGATGTATTTCCCCAAGTGATAATTTTCAAGAGAATCCTCCTTTCATGATAATTTTTGTCCATGGTGTTTATACCCACCTATTAAGCCAATGGGTGCCTCAAATACCTTTTCAAAATTCTTAGAAACTGAATTTACTTGTCTAGTAACTACCACTGGTGCTTAAGCGCGGGACCCCTTGCGCTTATGTGCAGCGTTCTTTATTTACTCGGCACTTAAGCATCAGATCTGGCGCTTAGGTGCCAAAACTCATTTGCACATTTTTCACCTTTTTGCTCCAAATTTGATCCTTTTTCACTCCCTTAAGCATATTTCCCCCTTTCTACTTGTATCTGCAAGAAAAACACAAAAATGCCTTCCATTAAAGTGTAATATCTAAAAAATAGGTATAAAAATGTGTCTAAAAACACTATATATTTTAGGTGTATCACTGTCCTCACTACTAAGGTTGACCACCAAAGAAAATTCATCATTGAAGGGAAAGAAAGTGATGGTACAACAAGGCCCGATGGAGGGGCCCAGCCGCCTATCTTCCATGATAGCTACGCCTACTGGGGGCAAAGTCGTTGTCGTTAATGAAAGACTACAGGACACTCCACCACGAAGAACTCAGCACTGAAATGCTAGACGCTTAAAGCAAAGGGCTTTTTTACGAGAAGAAAGAAGACGCTAGAAAGAGGCAGAAAATTTTCTTACCACTATTCCTGAAGGGAACATTTATGAACCAGGCATGATAGAAACCTCTTCCAGCATGCCTGATGATACACCTAAAATATATAGTATTTTTAGACAAATTTTTAGTATTTTTAGACACATTTTTACACCCATTTTTTAGATATTGCACTTTAGTGGAAGGTATTTTTGTGTTTTTCATGTAAACACACGTAAAAAGGGTGAAAATGCTTAAAGAAGTGAAAAAGGATCAAATTTGAAGCAAAAAGGGGAAAAATGTGCAAAAGAGTTTTGGTGCCTAAGCGCCAGATTTGGCACTTAAGCACCGATTAAACAAAGAAGACCGCACCTAAGTGGCAGGGGTCCCGTGCTTAAGCGCTAGTGGCAGTTACAAGACTAGTAAAGTCGGTTTTTGTGAACTTTGAAAAGGTTTTTGAGACACTCATTGACTTAATTAGTGGTTATAACCACCGTGGATGAAAATTATCAGGGAAGGATGCATCTCTTTGGGAAATACATCGAATCTAGACATATTTTGAAGAGTTTCCAAGGCACCACTTGGAAAACTATTAAAGAAAGAAGAGAGGGCTTTGAAAAAAGTCCTGAAAGTATTGGAAAGTTTTGAAAGTTTTCATTTGGGGAGTTAGTTCAGAGAGATTTTCAGGCACCACTTTTACTTTTATTTTATTCTTTTTGTTATTTTATTTTGAGTGAATGTAAAGTGAAGAGATTCAAAGGAACTTCAAGAGTTTGGTGGAGAACTTGAGATAAGTTTCTATCTTTTTGCTTTGAGACTTCTTTGGTTTTAGTTGAGACTTGTTGTTGGTTTGACAATGATTTCTACTTTTAAACTAAAGTATGATTTTATTTTCTCCATGGATTCTGAGAAGTTTTCCTTATCTTTCTTCTTAAAATGATAAGTAATTAAGTTGTGGATGGAAATTGTGGAGAGTATTGATCTTTAATGTTGAAAGAAGTTGTGATGATTTAAATACATGCACTTCATTAACTTCTTTATTTGGCCAATCTAGATGTTAAAATTTGTTGTGAGAACATGTAAGAATCGGGATGGTATTGTCTCAGTCAATAATTGGAAAGAATCACATGAGGTTGTATGAATGAGAATGTAGTTCATATGATTGAGTGCAAATAAATAGGGAAATATTCATTGAAGGGT
>NW_018165342.1:248125-249807 GCF_001263595.1 Phalaenopsis equestris
ATTGTATCACTTTTATTTGTTCTTTTCCTTGATCTTTAGGATTTGGTTCCACAGTACTAGAAAAAGTTCCTAATTTTTGGTTATTAAGCGCAGTAGCGATATGCCCTAATTGGTTTTCAATATTCTTAATAGCAGTTCTTTGATTTTGTAATTGATTTCCTTGAATTTGTAATTGATTTTCTTGATTTTGCAATTGTTGACCCATTGTTTAATATCATCTCTTCCATAGACAACTTCTTTTCCTTAATTTGAGTGTTACTGTTAAATCCTGGAGGATAAGAAGGTCTATAATTAATATTTTCTTGGTTGGATGAATTTCCTAATGGGTTCACTAGGTTGTTCGCCCATTGTTGATTTGCAATAGAAGAATTGTTATTCCAATTAAAGTTAGGATGATTCTTCCAACCTGGGTTATAATAGTTCAAATAAGGATTGTTGGGTCTATTGTTAATAGCATTTAAAGTCTCATTAGAAGGTTGAACATCCACAAATTGCCCAGATGAATTCTCTTCCATCATAGTAGATGTTGGAGAATAATTCATTCCATAATGGTCTAATTTCTTTGATATTGCAGCAATCTGCGAAGCTAACATAGATATTGCATCAGAATCATGGATACTAGTTACTCTTTTAGGATTTACCCTTTCAGAGAGCCATTGAAAATTGTTGATAGCCATCTCTTCTATTAAAGAATAAGCCTCATCAAATGGTTTTGACATTAAAGAACCACTTGCCACGGCATCTATAATCTATCTAAGTGGCCCCACTAATCCATTATAAAAAGTTTGAATTATCAATCAATCTGGTAACAAATGATGAGGGAATTTCCTAAGAAGATCTTTAAATCTCTCTCAAGCTTCATATATTGACTCTTCATCAATCTGACAGAATGATGTTATGTCATTTCTAAGTTTAGCAGTTTTGGATGAAAGGAAATATTTGGATAGAAATTTATGTGAAAGTTCTCCCCAAGTTCTAATCGATCCTGGTGCTAATGAATTTAACCACATCTTAGCCTTATCCCTAAGTGAAAAAGGAAAAAGTCTAAGTCTAATAGCATCATTTGAAACTCTGTCATATTTAAAGGTAGCACATAGTTCTAAAAAACTTGCACGGTGTAAATTAGGATCTTCATTTGGTGTACCTCCGAATTGATTGTTTTGTACCATTTCGATAATAGCAGGTTTAAACTCAAATGAATTAACAGCTACATCAGGATTTTGGATAGATAAGTGAATTTCATCTGCTGTAGATTTGCATAATCTCATAGGGGTCTAGGTTGGTGTTCATTTTCTATTCCTTGATTGTTCATGTTGCTTTCCATTGTATCAGAATTTCTAGGCTCTCTTCTAAGTCTTCTGATTTTTCTAACAGTGCTTTCTAATTTCGAATCATAGGGTTTAAGATTTTCAGGTTCAAATTTTCACATTTGAAATCAGTACACAAAAAAATAGTTAACTAAATATGAAAATAAGTTGCAATTCAAGTAAAAATTTTCTAATTGTCCTAATTTGTCTGTTACTCTAATTATGATTCTTGTTTACTCCCTGACAACGGCGCCAAAAACTTCACAGCAACTTTAAATATGCTTATAAATACAAGTATTTAATGCTGCTGCTAAAATATTTAACTCCCTGGCAACGACACCAAAAAAATAACAACGGCTATAGAATCGATAAAGA
>NW_018165342.1:249828-253797 GCF_001263595.1 Phalaenopsis equestris
TATATATAAAATATTCAATAATGGTAAATTCACACTTATCACGCAAGTATACGTATCACTCAAGTAATATAGGGCTCTAATGGAGTTCTAGATATCGATCCCACAGTGAGTAATATTAGAACTACGAACTAAGATTTTAGAAAATCAATACTTAATCACATTAATATAATTCAAATTGCTTATCTGTCACTAACAGGCAATTGAAAATGAATATGTAATTTTAATAACTCTTAAATAACTAATTATACTAATAAAGTTTTTAATGTGAAATTCAATATATAAGAAAGCATTCTTCTTCTTGTTAAGGAATTATAGTGAATGAATAAAGTGAAGAATCAGTTCAAATTGTATGCCAAATAGGAGCATACCTATTCTTTACCCTTTGGTCCAGGCATAAAGAACATTGACTAATCCTACGCTTGTTTAGGCTAGGCTGGGAGGATACCGGCTCTCACTTTGGAGCTCCCACGTTCCCCTCTCCTGAGGGCTAACATCTACACTTCAGCACCCCAATGATAGGACCGAATTGGAGACTTTAGTCTGTCACTCTAAAATCTCCAATTATACGCCCGATAATTTTATTTCCCTATTTATCTGAACTCAACTTCTAAGGGCTTTAACCTCCCTGAATCTTGTATGTAATCTTCACTTTAGTTGTAAAACTCAACATTTTTTAACAAATCAATTGGCCAGATTAAAAGTAAATTAAGATCAAAGTGAAAAGATCATCACAACTTCTTTAACATTTTCATGGCTCAACCAATTCAAATCACTATTTCACAAATCTCAAGACAAGGAGAAATATAGAGAAAACTACTTAGGACTCATGGGGAAGCCACAACAAAACTTAGAATTTATATATAAAAACAAAGTCATACAAACCAAAACAAGTAAATAACACTTATCTCTAATTCCTCCCCAAGCAAACTCCTCAAAGTTCCTCTGAATCTCTTCCTTTCTTTACAACACACAGAATTCCTCTTCGAAGCGGTAAGGAGGAAGAAATCTCTCCATTTCCCTCCAATCTTACAATCTCTTAAAGAATTCCTCACAATTAGAATCTCTACACAGTACAGGGGCTATTGGACATTGTTCTAACCTTCAAAGAATTCCTCCCCCCTTCTCATTTTTGGCCAAAGTTTTATTTTAATGATGTGGAAGAGTTTTTCCAAGAGTTATTTAAGCATCCCTCCAAAAATCATCCACATTCAATGCATCTTTGGAAATAACCATCGATCTCACCATCGGCGACCTCGAGGGTGTCATCGGTAGGCCTTCTAAATTATTTAATCGGAAGTCTCGAAAAATTCTTGCCGTCGACGTCGTTAGGCTCGCCGTCGGTGTCGTTGGCGCTCTAGTTCAAATCTTCACATTTTGGTCATTTTCGCTCCAAATTTGCTCCTTTTTGCATCTTTTTGCTCCAATGACCCTAATTACTGCAACAAAATATCAAAAATACCTTTCTTTAAAGTGCAATATCATCAAAAATAATGTAAAATAGGTATGAAAATCTTAACATATTTTCCTTTGGTCACGCGTCTAAGAGTTATTGGAAGGATTTAGGCCTATAAATAGAGGTGTTTAGTGAAGGAATTTCACTTAGATAATTTCAAGCCCTAAAGCCTAAAAGAGAGAGAGACTTTAAGATGATGTCTTCATCGGAGATGGATTTGAAGAAGAAGGATGATACCATGATGAATAAATTCATTAGTCAAAGTGCACAATAGATGTATATTAGTTTCTTGGTCGTTAGTTTTGAAGGGATATTAGAGAACTCAACAAAATGAAAAATACCATGTTTGTACTAGAGACTAAGGTATTGGAAATTCATGCACATTTGGATGTTGACCTCACTTTTGGTTGAGGTTTAGTCTTCCCTCTATAGTAGTCTAAGGTCTAGCCATAGGACTTTCCTATTGACTATTCTTAGAAAACAAGACAAGGAACCCTCACCATTAGAAATTTCAAACTTTTCTTTACTCAACTTGAAAGTTCCACATATTGGTCCTAACCTCTAGCACTCAGTAGATGGGGTCAAAATGGGGGAAACTCAAGATGAGTCACCCTTAGGACTGTTGGACTATAGGGTTGGCCCTGAGTGTTGGTCTAGGGCTAAGGCACTTGTTTTCACTCACAATCACTCATTACCCCAAATCCAGAACTTCTAGGCTTTGGTCCCTTGATACTTTTGGGAGACTCCTGTAGGTGGTTCCCTAAACCCATTAGCCCTAGGCTAGGGTTTAACTAAGACCACTACATAGACGACCCAAAATGGGGTTTCTATTGGTCCATGGCTTATTTATGGTGGGTGACAATCCAACTCTATCAAGACACCCAACCTACCATATTGCCCCCAAATTTCCCAAACTACCCAGATACCCTTGGGACCCCAAATTTGGCCAAATTACCAAAATACCCCTATTGGGCCCAAAATTCCAAAAAATCTGAAAAATTCCCAAACCTCCCAAATATTCCCAACTTCATTTTTCTCAACTATCATATGACCCAATTTGGCCAATTTGACCATCTTTGATCAAAACCCCCAAATTGCCCTTTAAAGGCCCAAATTTCCCCCAATTCAACTAAATGTCCATCAATTTGATCTCAACGCCCAGTTTCAATCCTAAACTCAAATTTAGTTTTGATATGGCCAAACTAAACCAAATCCAAGCTTAGTTGGCCCCATGATTTGAGCCCAATTTTGGTATAGGTCAAACCCCTCATTTTGGTCACATGACTTAATCTCACCAAATTGAACCCAAAGTCTAGTCAATTGGCCCCAATTAATGTTGCAAAATCTTTATAACATTCCTACATATGAAAATCAACCATCAATTGGCCTTGGTAAAGCCTCAAATCCATTTGATTTTGGCCTAAATCCAAAATTCCAAAATTTAGCCCCAAATTGGCTAAATCCCCAAATTTCACCCAATTGATTAACTTAACCCACAAATTGCCATCCAATTCATGTGAAAAACTCTTCATGGGATCCTTATTGACCATTTACAATAAACAATTTGGAATTATCCTTTGTAATAATCAATTTGGAATTAGCTCAAGGCTAGCCCAAAATAGACTCAAGCTTAGCCCAACATAACCAAATTGATTAAAATTCAAAATTCCCTCAAATCGACCCTTCAATTGACTTCAAAACCACTTCCACCCTTCACCAAAGTTGTTAATTATGATCATCTATACCAAATGCAATATTTATTTGGGCCAATTGACATGGCTAGTCTAGACCAAACCCAAGACTTGGTCATTTGCACCCACTTCGACCCATGCACTAAATGTGACCCAACCACCCTAAAACAACCAAGTTAACTCCACCTCAGCCATTATTTGACTCCTAAGACTGAGCCAAAACCCATCTAATCACTTAAACTAAGCCATGGAACAAAGGTACCCCAAATTAAGGGATCTTATTCCCAAAAACACACATGCTTAAGATATCCTTGCCAAATCAAAACACATTTGCATTAAATTGTTGTGATAGATTCCTCTGGATTCCTTGAGCCACCCCCATGGAGCTTCACCCAAACCAAAACTAGAGGCCAACTCAGCCAAATTGAATTGTAGAGCTCCTCTACCCTCAATCTAAGCACCGCATTACACCCTCTAATTGTCCCCCCCCAAATTGCCCATGCCAGCCACCATAACCCCATTTTTATGAAAGGCCACCTCCTTGGCCGTTGAACTAAGTGCTGAAAAATTTCTAAGAGGGACCTCTCCAAACAAACCACAGAGCTTCCCTAAGATCCTTTCAATGCATTCCAATTATTTTACCTCACCACTTTCTACTGTCGGAGTTCAATTTTGAGCTCGAAATGTTGCCAGAAATTAGGACAGAGCCCAATACACCTCCACAGTCCACCAAACTCAAATTAACTCTACCCACACCTTCACAACAGTGAAAGAAGCCAAAGTCCCATAAAATCCCCCTTCCACAGAGCCTCTAACATAGCTCTA
>NW_018165342.1:254014-261471 GCF_001263595.1 Phalaenopsis equestris
CTTAGACGAGTTCATAGGATCAAACCCGAAGTGATTTGGTTGAGTCTAGGCTGAGATCTTAGGGTTTTAGTGTGGACGGTCACGGGATCATTCTATCGGGGACGATGACAGGGAGCTGTTTGATCAAGCGTGTATTGAATGGATGGCTAAGATGAAGTCGGACAGTGTTTCTTTACATGAACATCGGGACGCGTGGCTGCTGGCGTGGAAGGCAGAGTCAAATGGGAGCACGTCGCGAGGAGCTTTGGAGCCGCCGTAGGTTGACGGGACGCCGCGTGGATAAGTAGAAAATTAGGGCTTTTTCTATTTATTTAAACTCCCTTAACTTCAAAAATCCATAACTTTGTGCAGAAAAATCACAAAAATAAAATAAAATACCCACTTGATCATGGAACATACGAGAATAATGTGGAAATAAGTTTAAGTCCATGTGATGCATATTTTATTTTTAATTAATTAAATACTGATTTCAATTTTTTGATTTTCCATGCATGTAGACTTATCATCATAGCTTGAATTTTTGGCATATTGTAGCCTCTGTCAAGAAGAACATTCTCTGATTTTTCCAAAGTCAGAAGAGGTTCCTAGACAGACAATCACATTTTTCAATTTTATGTGCATTATTTGCTTAAAATAATCATGGAAATTAGCATGTTAGTTAGAAAATTCTAAGAAAATTTTAAAAGGTCCACCATGACTAGAGGAGCTTTTGTAAATAATTTCATGGGTCAAGCAATTTAAAATGTACTCAATTTTCATAAACTCTAAATCATTAAGGAAATTAATTTTGAAAGACATAAATATTTCAATGACTTGATTTTTAATCTCCTCTGTTATTGGTGAATCTGAGAACTCAGCATAAAAGTTTCAAAATATTTTGAGTTCATTTGAAAACTTAACTTGATTTTTAAAGATAAATATCATTTTTGGCAATTAAATGACTTTTAAAAATCAAAATATAACTCAAAAAATTTGTAAAACTTGATTTTTTGAGTTCTCTATGATCAGGGGTATTCTAGAAATAAAATGACTATTTTCTAGAAATAAAATGACATTTAAAATAAAAACTTGTTTTTTAGCCTATTTTTAATATTTAAATAATTAAAAAACCCTAAAATCACAAAAATAATAAAAATCATGGAAATATTCTAAATTACTTTCTAATCACTTAGGAATAATTAGAATATTTTTCCTCATTTCCTAAACAAAGATATTGAATTTTAAAGTTTAAAATGATTTTTAAAGGCTAAAAATTTCATTAATAATAATTCCAATAAATCAAGTAAAATTCAAAAAATATAAAATCTTCTTCTTTGAGTTCGATAATCTCAGGAAGACTTTTCAAAAATACAAAACTTAAGTTTTACCCATTTTAAATATTTTATATTTAATAAATACCCCAAAACTTAAAATAATTCTTAAAATTTAAATAAAATTCAAAAAATCATGAAATTTGATCCAAATGCTTCTCTAGTCTAGATCTACCTTCAGTAAAAATTTCAAGGGATTAGGAGTTACCTTGGTTAAGTTAGGAATTTTCTTTGAAAAATTCTATTTTTGCATGAAAATAATTATATAAATAAATTAAATTTTGAAAAATCACATTTTCTCCTCTGATGTCTTAATTGACCCATGAATGATGTAGGATAAAAATTTCAATGTCATTTCAATTAATATTGACAAATTATGAAGTGTTAGAGCCTTCGGGGCAAATGTGTAATTTTTAAAAATTAGCCCTAATTAACATTTAGGCTTAATTAAAGGAGAGAAATGGGTAACCTCTGATCTTAATTTGGATGTTTGAAACAAAAGGGGTTAATTGGTAGAAACCAACCTCACCCTAAACCCTAATTAAAAAAGATAAGTTATTAAATTTCTAAATTATTAAAATTTGGAAGTTTATTAAAATAAAATGAATCCAGGACTTAGGGGTATGACTTTTGAAGTCAATAACTAATCAGTTTAGTACCCCTATTTATTTCTATTTAAGTAAATCTTGAAAATTGATCTAAAACTAAATAATCAAAAAAGAAATTTGATTCAAAAAATCATGAAATTTTGTCTAAGTGTTTCTATGACCTTGGGAAACCTCTAATAATTTTTCCATAAATATAAATTTTACTTTGGATAATTAAATAAATTAACTTTTGAAAATCCTATTTTCTAAATTCAAATAACTATTTAAATTAAATCAAATTTTGATAGGTCCACATATCCTCCTCTAACTTCTTAGTTACCTCATGAATATAAAACTGTAAACCTCAAAGTCATTTGAGTTGTGTTTAAAGAGTTATGAGGTGAAGTCCCCCAAGGGTTAGATAGTCATTTTGGACTTTGGCGCCTTAATCAAAATTTAGGATTAACTAGGGATAAATGACTAACTTTGATCCTAATAAACATGTTTGGATGACTGAAGTACAATGGGATTAAAAGATAGAAAACCATTCAACACATTTGCACAAAATCAACAGATAATAATCTCCCCTAGTCTCCATGACTTGGAAGTCAACTAAAATCAACTAAGATAAAATTCTCCGCCACAACATTCAAAATATAAGCCAACTCAAAATCTAGTCACAAACATCATACAAAACAACAATTGCAACTAAACTTAGACTTCTCTATCGGATGGTCGGGAATCCCTCAAAGGAGCTAACCTACGGTTGTAAATGTGACTTCCCACAGTCTAAATGAAAGTATCGAACTCATTAAGTTGAGTTTTGTAAATTCATTTGGATTAAGTGAATCCGATAGAAAATAGTGGTGTCGGAATGAGGGAACCGTAGGATCCTAACCGGCATCACTCCAATCAACTTTAACATGCCCCACAACATTTAAAGGACTTTAACCATAGGGCCATCTGATTTGACATCACAACCTGACACACTAGAAAACATACACTTGTCACGACGAGGAGCTTGGAGCTAGCATGGTGGGCAGCACGGCCATCTTCAACAACAAAACCTGTCTACATCAGCTAAACCATTTTTTTTCCATAGAATTAAACAACCAAGCCATAGGACTTCGAGGTAGTTTGCTTATGCAACATAAATCTTCACCTCATCTTTAGGCTTTTATACAGCTCAGTTGTACAATCTAAGCCCTAACTCGTCTTAGGATTCTGAGCCTTCATCACGACTTAAATCCTCACATCTTCCAGACTATTTGTGTAATTGTTTCACATAAATGTAACCCATAAATTTATAAAATTGGCAGGATGAAACACTTAAATATTTCTCCTCAAAACAGAAGCCAAACTATAGGATAGCTTGGGAAGTCACCGAGGTTCTCCTCCAGATCTGTGACATCCCCTAGTTCTTTCTCCTTTGGACTCTACAAAAAAATGTTCCAAATTTGAACTATTCCCTTTTCACGCCTCTTTGTTTGATCTCGTTGAAAAGTATTATCAATTTGACCTCCTTAAAGATAATATTTCCTGCTTTTTATTGATAGTTTCTTTGGGTGACTTTGTGCATTTAAGATATAAATAACTATAGGGGTTTTTCCTTATAGGAAGCTTGTCCGAAGCCAGCTTAATATAAACCCTATTTAATTCTTCATATTAAATAGGGAAACTTGTTGGCAAATAAAATAGTTTTGCAGACCAAACGAATGTCATATATTTCATATTTTTCTGATCGAGCCTCATCCTTAACCTTTTATTTATCCTTCGGGATAGATACATGATTTGATGTATAGTGCTCCTTCATTTAAACTATGAAAAATATGGGGTCAGTTTGAATTCATATTTTTTTAAAACTTAATATATATGTAAATTAAAATGTCCTTCCAAAGCGGGCGACGGGATTTCGATTCCGGTGACCGATAGGTTCTTACGGGCAACTCTCCAACCAAAAATAGCGTCGACACTGGAGCATACTGGATGGCAACTGAAAATGTAATTTAGCCACATTAGTTATATTGACAAAGCGGACAAGGAGATGATTCTTAAGTAAAAGTTGATTGTAGAAGATTGCATCAGTGCACGTCATCACCGTCCGTTTTATCAATTTTATATTCTAGTTTCCCAAAGAGAAACTAATGAAAGACCTGAATTTGTTCCTTCTAATGAAGAATGGAATTAATTTCTATGTTTGTTTTTGTCTTACTAAAGTTGTTGTCTTTAAGTGTTTTTAGTGTTTAAAACAGGTGTTAGTGTTTATGTTACTTATGTGTTTAATTGTGAATGTGTGTTAAGTGTTTTGTACTTAAGAAAATTTTCTCATTCGAGACTATTTGGAGTTAGAATTAAGTGTCAATTATATTTTTACTTGTTTTTGAATTAATATAAGTTTGTTTTTATGAAAAATTTTGTGTTCTTTTATCCTTAAATTGAAATGGTTATTAAGGAGAATTTTGAGAGAGAGAGAGAGAGAGAGAGAGAGAGAGAGAGAGAGGAGTTATAAGAAGTTGAAAATATATAAAGGAGATATAAGAAGTTGAAAATAGTCAATTAAGTGTTATGAGACCATTTAGGGGTGGTTTACTTAGGCAAATAGTGCATTTTACTTAAATTTGAAGATTTCAAAAATAATGCATTGGCGCCTAAGTGCCACATATCGCGCTTATGCGCGAGCTAACCCGAGACACAAGCGCCTAAGCGCCACTTTGAAAGCTGGTTCACGAACCCTAAGCGCCACTTCGAAAGCTGGTTCACGAACGATTAAAAGTGAAATTTTGGTCCAAAAATGCCATTTTTAATGCCTCCTGTCATCTTCTACCTCTCAAAATCACGATTTTAAGGGCTAGGGCACAGCATTAAGTGAAGTTTTCTTGGTAGAATTAAGAAAAAATTGCTAGATTCAGATTCCTTGAGGTAAGTGCTTTACTTCTTTGCAAAAATTTTTGATTTTTACCATGCATTTTGAGTACATTTGGAAGAATTAAAAAATTCCATTTGGAAGAATTAAATGCATTTTGAGTACATTTGGAAGAATTAAAAAATTCACTATTCATGGTTAAAAATGAGGAAAAATCTATGGAAATTGCTTTGGAAGTTTAGTTTTTTCTATTGGAGGTTTAGTTTAGTGATTTAAACTTAATTTTTGAAGTTATTTTTGGAATTTATAAAATTTATAGAATGACACCAAGAATGAAGAGAAATAGAGGAAAAACCCCATTTGATTCGAGCAAATTTGTTTGTTCGAAGTCTCAAGATCAAAACAGTGACGCTCTATAGTCACGAAAATTGATTTTAGAGCAATGTTTTAGAAATCCGGGTGGAGATGTGGAAGATTTAATTATTCGTCGTAGTGGGAAAAGTTCAGTTGTTTCTCTGCTGTCACAGTTATATCTGTTGTGAGGGAGTTCTATGCAAATCTCTCTGAAGCTGAAGACAATCAAGTTATGGTTCTAGGAAAGTTGGTACCTTTTTTGTTTGAGGTAATCAACTTATTTTACCATTTAACACTGGATACTTTATGTTTTTACGCAAATTATAGTCCTACTGAAGCGGAGTTAGATGAGATTCTTTCATACTTGACTATTGGGAGAGGACTTTAAAATATTACCAATGAGAGGACAGTAAATTTCCCAACGTCAAAGTTATGTGTACCTTCAAAGGCTTGACACTATTTTATTTCTGCTTAAACCTGAAAAAATGAAAAAACCATGGGGTCTAACCAAAGGAAAATAAGTTGAGATTTTCATACCTATTTTATACTATTTTTGATGATATTGCACTTTAAAGAAAGGTATTTTTAATGTTTTGTTGTAGGAATGATGGATTAGGGTCATTAGAGCAAAAAAATGCAAAAAGAAGCAAATTTGGAGTGAAAAGGACCAAAATGTGAAGATTTGAGTTAGGGCGCCGACGGCAAGCCAAATGGCGCCGACGACGAGCTAAACGGCGCCAACAGTGAGAAATTCTTGAGACTCCATATTTCATAATTTAGAAAGCCCACCGATGGCGTCCTCAAGGTCGCTGACGGCGAGATCGGGGATGAGGACGAATTTTGGAGGGATGCTTAGGCAACTCTTGGGAAACTCATCCACAACTTTAAAAGAAGATTTTGGCCGAAAATGGAAAAGGTGCTAATGGGGAGAGGCTCTAGTGATCCTAGAGGTTAGAGAGGTTCCATTAGTGTGTAGAGAGTTTAGTAGAGAGCCTAATTGGGAGGAATTCTTCGAGAGATTGTAAGATTGAAGGGAAAGTGAGAGATTTCTTCCTCCTTGACGCTTTGAAGAGGAATTCTGTGTGCTGTAAAGAAAGGTAGAGATTCAAACTCAAAGGAACTTCAAGGAGTTTGCTTGGGGAGAAATTAGAGATAAGTGTTATTTACTTGTTGTAGTTCATATGACTTCATTTTTATATATGAATTCCAAGTCTTGTTGTGTTTTCCCCATGAGATCTGAGTAGTTTTCTCTGTCTTTCTTTTTGTCTCGAGATTTATGAAATGGTGATTTGAATTGGTTGAGCCATAAAAATGTTAAAAAAGTTGTGATGATATTTTAACTTTGATCTTAATTTACTTTCAATCTGGCCAATTGATTTGTTAAAATATGTTGAGTTTTACAACTAAATTGAAGATTACAACCAAGATTCATGGAGGTCAAAGCCCTTGGAATTTGGGTGCTAATAAATAAAGAAATATAATTATTGGGCATAGAATTGGAGATTTTAGAGTGACAGACTAAAATCCCCAATTCGGTCCTATCGTTTGGGTGCTGAAGTGTCGATGTTAGCCCTCGGGAACGTGGGAGATCTTAAGTGAGAGCCGGTATCCTCCCAGCCTAGCCCGCAAATTTAGTAAACAAGTGTAGGATTAGTCAATTCTCTTTATGCCTGGACCAAAGGGTATAAAATAGGTATACTCCTATTTGGCACAATACAATTTGAACTGATTCACTTTATCTATTTTATATAATTTATTGACAAGGAGAAGGATGTTTTCTTATATATTGAATATCACATTAAAACCTTTATTAGTATAATTAATTATTTAAGAGTTATTAAAATTACATATTTATTTCAATTGCCTATTAGTGACAGATAAGCAATTTGAATTCCATTGTTGTGATTAAGTATTGCTTTTCTAGAATCTTAGTTCGTAGCTTCTAATATTACTCCCTGTGGGATCGATATCTAGGACTCCATTAGAGCCCTATATTACTTGAGCGATACGTATACGTGCACTAAAAAGTGTGACTTTACCATTATTGAATATTTTATATATACATCTTTATCAAATCTATAACTGTTATTAAGTTTTTGGTATCATTGCTGAGGAATTAAATCTTTTAGCAGCACTATTAATTACTAATTTTTTTAAGCATATATAAAGTCACTGTCACTAATCATCTTAGTTCCAGAGAAAGAGCGATGTTGAACAATTGTATTCAAGAAGGAAAGCTCATCAACATTGGAGCTTTAATATGTCTGACTATCATCAATTTTGCTACAGCTGTTACAACTACAGGTCTGGGATTTGCTTCCTTGATCTTTTCTTTGTACGAGA
>NW_018165342.1:261712-264480 GCF_001263595.1 Phalaenopsis equestris
CAGAAGATGATGGATAATATACCACTTATAAGGTACATAATTTAGAGAGTTTTGCAGATCATACTAATAGTTATAATAGAAGGAAGCGTGATTATGAAGAGAAATTCCACTCATCGTTGGAGATCCTGATTAGAAGTAAACCATGTGTTCAATTTCCTCGATATCCTGATTATGAGCCTGTAGAAAAATGTTACAGCGGTGATTCTAAGGATGAAGAGTAGAGCTGAGAGATTCATTTTATGATTGTAATATTATATGAACTATGTGGTCTGGGCTTGCTACATTTGCATCTGTGTGTTGTTTTAGACTTTTATGTTTTGTTGTTATTCTAATGTTAGAAGTTTTTCCAAGAGCTATGGAATGAAAACGTTTGCTGCAAATAGAATATAGACGTCTACTACTTCTTCATCTAGACCATCTACTTCACATGCTTCTACATGTAGAGGTGAGTCTAGTAAGACTTAGAATGAGTTATTGCAGAAGATGATGGATAATATCAATTTTACCACTTATAAGGTACATAATTTAGAGAGTTTTGCAGATCATACTAATAGTTATAATAGAAGGAAGCGTGATTATGAAGAGAAATTCCACACTTTGGAAGATTACAAATGAGAGGAGAGTAAATTTTCTAACGTCAAATTTGTGTGCACTATTTTATATTTGCTCTTCTGCTTCCTACAAATCATCTAAGTGAAGTGACCAGAGAGAGAGCGACGTTAAATTATTGTATTCAGGAGGGAAAGCCCATCAACATACGGGCTTTAATTTACTGCACTATCATCAGTTCAGCTGCTGCTGCTACTACTGCAGGTATGGGATTTGCTTCCTTGATATTTTATTTATGAGAGCAGGCTGGAGTAAAGTATGACAGTTTGGAGGAAGTTCTGTTGCCTCTAAATCCCATTAAAAAAGTAAATGAGAAGACATATTTGAAGCTTTCAATTTTTGGCTGGAGAGGAGGATTTTCCAGGAGCTATGGATTAGAGACATCTGCTGTATCTACCTCTGTTGCATCTTCATCAAGACCATCTACTTCAAATGCTTTTACATCTTGAGGTGAATCAACTGAGACTCAATAGCAGTTATTACAAAAGATGATGACTCATATTGACTTTACCGCTGATAAAGTTCAAAATCCAGAACATTTTGCTGAGCAAACAAATAGGTATAATAGGAGAAAGAGTGACTTTGAGGAGATATTATACCCAGCTCTGGAGGGCCTTATTAAAGGTGACCTAAGAATAGTATTTCCTCAATATCCTCATTATCCTGACTATGAGCCTAAACAAAAATGGTATAGTGGCGATTCTAAGAGTGGAGAGGAGTAGAGATGAGAGATGATGTGTTGGACCTGATTTGATTTTATGTATTCTTATGTTTGTGTTTTGTTATGGACTCTGTGATGTAGTACTGCTACAGATGCAGTTATGTGATGTTGTGGACTATGTTATATGTTGTGTTTTGAATTTTTATGTTCTATTATTGTTGTGATTGTTGTGTTAGATAGTATTTTATTTTTAAAATCTTAGGGTAGTAACTATTTTTGTTTTTAGTACTGTGGATTGGTTAGTTTAGAACTTAACTTAATTCCATGTCTTAAAATTTGATTTTAGAAATGAGTAAAAAAATTTAGTAAAAATTTTAAGTAATGAAGAAAACTTTAAGTTAAAAATTTTTAGTATAGAAAATGATTAATATAAGTGACTATTTTTAGTAAGAAAAATTGTATTTTTGAAAAAATTAGATAATTTAGACTTTTATTTTTAATACTTAAATTTCTTTTATTAAAATAATTTTCAAAACTATTATTATATTTATAAAGTAAAAGACTTATATCAAGATTTTGCTTTGAGAAAGGAGAAGTGGAATTCAAAATATTTAAAGGTAAATTCAGATATAGTAATCCTTACCTGAAAAAGAAAAAATAATAAAAAAAGAAAAGAAAAAGAAAAGAAAAAGAAAAAAAAGAAAAAGAGAAAAAACTTAGGAAGGAGAAGCTTGAGGAATAGTTCCTAATCAAAAATTGGTTCTACATTTGATCTATTTAAAGTATAAGACTTGAGAAACTCTTAAGCTTATAAATATAATATAGCAAGTAAAATTATTTTTAATGAAAATTTTTAAGCGGAGACAATAAAAGAACTAAATTCTAAATTTGGAAAATCTACAATACATTTCTAAATTAGATAGAAACTCATATTTTTCATCTTTCTTAACTTTAAGAATTTCTAAACTTTAAGTTGGTCTTATTTACTGAATATTTTTTTCTAAATTAGACTGCTATATTTCTAAATATAAATTTTAGTAACTCGTAAAGAAACTCATATACATATCATACATATTTAGTTTTTAAAGATTGAAGTGTCACTTGAGGACAAGTAACATTTTAAGTTTGGGAGATTTTGATACACCTAAAATATATAGTGTTTTTAGACACATTTTTATACCTATTTTTGAGATATTGCACTTTAATGGAAGGTATTTTTTTATTTTTCTTGCAGATATAGGTAAAAAGGGTGAAAAATTCTTAAAGAAGTGAAAAAGGATCAAATTTAGAGCAAAAAGGGTGAAAAATGTGCAAAAGAGTTTTGGCGCCGAGGCGCCAGATCCGGTGCTTAAGCGCCAGTTAAACAGAGAAGGACATGCCTAAGGGCCAGAGGTCTTGCACTTAAAGCCAGTGGCAGTTACTAGACGAGTAAAGTCAGATTTTGTAAATATTAAAGAGGTTTTTGAGGCACCCATTGGCTTAATAGGTGGTTATAACC
>NW_018165342.1:264925-265225 GCF_001263595.1 Phalaenopsis equestris
TTTGGGGAGTTAGTTCGGAGAGATTTTCAGGCACCACTTTTACTTTTATTTTGTCCTTTTTGTTATTTTATTTTGACTGATTGTAAAAAGAAGATATTCAAAGGAACTTCAAGAGTTTGGTAGAGAACTTGATATAACTTTTTATCTTTTCGTTTTAAGGCTTCTTTAGTTTTAGTTGAGACTTGTTATTCGTTTGACAATGATTTCTACTTTTAAACTTAAGAGTGTTTTTATTTTCTCCATGGATTTTGAGTAGTTTTCTTTATCTTTCTTCTTAAAATGATAAGTAATTAAGTTGTG
>NW_018165342.1:265665-269067 GCF_001263595.1 Phalaenopsis equestris
TTTACAAAACTCTAGTTATCTTTTTAAGTTGTTACTATTTTATCAAAATATCAAAAATACCAAAAATATTTGAATTTTCATTACTGCAAAATATATTCAGTTTAAGTAGTTGTCTTTTTAAAAATAGAATTTTTTCTAAAAGTGCATATTGTATAAATTCTCAGTGGGTTCAATATCCAGGTTTTAATCAAAAAGTCCTATAGTACTTGATAATGATACGTATACTGGAGTAGTATCCAAATATATATAAATTAAATGTTAAATTCTTATTTTTCTTAAGGATCAAGTTTTTGGTTTTTTTTGTAAAGGAAGGAAATATAAATGAAATATAATCTGAATTATTGTTGTACTTTGCATATAGGGATCACTTGCTACAGATGAGGAGTCTGTGTTTGTTACAGCACCGGAAATACCACCAGTTTCAGATGTTCTTTGCACGGGTTGCCCGACTTGCAACGTCAAAATAGCTGCACAAGCGTTAGCTACAGGGGCATTCATGGAATGCCCAGACTGCAATGTCCTACATCTACAGCACTACAACACCTTAGAGGAGTATTCATCTACCGATGATGGGTCTCAGACCGCCGATTGCTTAGTAGGGGAGTCGTATGTCCCACTGGGAACATATCAATATGTCTCATGGAGTCCAGAGCCATAAGTCCCTTTGGTTGCCGAGTCACACATTCCGTTAGCACCAGAATCAGCACCAGCTTAGGTTCCCACTGACGTTGAAATGAGGGAATATCCTCGATAGCCGCAGATTCTCTGTCAGCATAGTACTATAAGATGAGCAAAGCGAATAAAAGAAATTTTGAATTCTACATAGAAGTGCAAGGATGGTTCATCAATATTAAAAGGGTTGGAATTATACACTAGGGTCTTCTCATAAAGTGATGAATGAAACATTCTCGACTATATTTTTGACCTGAGAGATAGAGGTTGAGAAGGTCTGCTTATGGAAAGAACCTATTCCGAGCTAAGAAAGTGGATGCGATGAAAGGGGAGGATCACTATCTAGTGTGGCTGCTGCTACAACTTTACCAACAATAAATAAGGAAATCCTCCTGGGATTCTCAGACTCGATCAGGTGGATCCACTACCTCCAATAATAAAATGGATGATTAAAGGAATGGTCTGATGGAGTATACTACCAGCTAACTGCATTCCTAACAACTACATCATCAACATATACCATGAAGGAGACTGCATACCTTCGCACATTGATCATCATGAATTTGCGAGACCTTTCTGCACGGTCTCATTCATGAATAAAAGCAACATCCTATTTGGAAAAGAAATTGATTTTGAAAAGAAATAGATGTCATCAGCCTTGGCAAATTCAGAGGAGCTGTAGAAATTCCGCTACCTGTTGGTTTAGTGCTAGTCCTTAAAAAAAATGGGGCGGACGTCGCCAAACACTATATTTCAGGGGTGTGACACCGTAGGGTGTCTGTGACCTTTCAATGAATGAACAGCAGTAAAATGCCACATGTATTTCAACCAGGTCCAGAATTGGAGGAACTGCTATCATACGAGCTATGAGAGGGTTGTACCTTTAAGTACATGCAAAGGGAACTCTTGTCCTAGAGCGTAGCTTAGAATGTCTACTAGATCAGGAGCTTGTCACACCAGGAGCAGACATTCAGAGGGTTCCATTCCATTTTACTGCACTACATTACAACAGATATGATATGTATTACACATGCTCAGCTTATGATATGCACTTGGCATGGGATATTTGTTGATGTACTTTGATGCAGTTAGCATATTGTACTTTTTGAGGCTTTGGCCTACATTCAATCTGTAACATTTATTGGAACAAATTAATGAAGTTTCTTTCATAAATATGTATTTTTGTCAATTGTCGTTTTGTACGATGGATAAAAGTCACGGGCCATATGTTGGTTTTAGATTATAAAGAATAAAGAACAAAATAACAAAAAAAAGTTCGAACAAAAAAAAAACTTGACGATAATAAAATTTAAATAAAGTTAACAAACAAGAAAACAATAAAACAACTCTCTTTTGAAAAATAAACTAACTAAAATTAAATTTTGAAAATATATTTTGAAAATTAAAGATGGTAAAAACATCAAGAAAAGAAAATAAATCTGTTGAGTTGATTCTCTCGATTTCGAGGTTTCTTACTCTTTGCTCGCGCAACACAGAAATCTTTCTTTGTACTAATTCTCCTAACATCCCCGTGAAATTTCACATTTTGCACAAAACCTCACAAAAATTTCACAAATCTTCTTCAACAATGTCAACCTTTTCATACGACATGTATCTTTGGATTCAACACCACCAATTCTCATTTTAGAATCAGTCCTTAAAGTCTGATTCACTCTTTTTGAGGCCAGTCACTTCAGCTTGTCTTCATTGAATATTTGCTTTTGAGATTGATCATTAACTTTCAATTCTTATTCTAGAATCAGTCTTTAACTTCTGATTCACTCTTTTTGAGGTCGGTCCTTAACGGTCCTTAACTTTTCCTTAACTTTTGACTCTCTTTTGAAATTGATCATTAACTTTCAATTCTCATTTTAGAATCAGTCCTTAACTTCTGATTTACTCTTTTCGAGGTTGGTCCTTAACTTCTGATTCTCTTTTGAGATAGATCATTAACATTCAATTCTAATTTTAGATTCAATACTTAACTTTTGATTCACTTCCTTTGAGATTGGTCCTTAACTTCCGACTCTATTTTGAGATTGATCTTTAACTTTCAATTCTCATTTTAGAACCAATCCCTAATTCTGATTCACTTCTTTCAAGGTCGGTACTTAACTTCAGACTCTCTTTAAATATTGATCATTAACTTTCAATTCTCATTTTAGAATTAGTCCTTAACTTTTGATTCACTCTTTTAGAGGTTGGTCCTTAACTTCCAACTCTCTTTTGAGATTGATCATTAACTTTCAATTCTAATTTTAGAATCAATCTTTAACTTCTGATTCACTCTTTTCAAGGTCGGTCCTTAACTTCCGACTCCCTTTCGAGATTGATTATTAACTTTCAATTCTCATTTTAGTATCAGTCCTTAACTTCTGATTCAATCTTTTTGAGGTCGGTCCTTAACTTCCAACTCTCTTTCAAGATTAATCATTAACTTTCAATTCTCATTTTAAAATCAGTCCTTAACTTCTGATTCACTCTTTTGGAGGTCGGTCCTTAACTCGGTCAGTCCTTAACTCCCAACTCTCTTTTGAGATTGATCATTAACTTTTAATTCTCATTTTAGAATCAGTCCTTAACTTTTGATTCACTATTTTTGAGGTCAGTCCTTAACTTTTGACTCTCTTTTGAGATTGATCATTCACTTTCAATTATCATTTTAGAATCAGTCCTTAACTTCTGATTCACTCTTTTCAAGGTCGGTCCTTAACTTCCGACTCTCTTTTA
>NW_018165342.1:269078-280557 GCF_001263595.1 Phalaenopsis equestris
AGCTTCAATCACTGTCTGTCATTTGATTCTCATTTTAAAATCAATCCTTAACTTCTGATTTACTCTTTTCGAGGTCGGTCCTTAACTTCCGACTCTCTTTCGAGATTGGTCATTAACTTTCAATTCTCATTTTAAAATTAGTCTTTAACTTCTGATTCACTCTTTTTAAGGTCAGTCCTTAACTTCTGGCTTTCTTTCGAGATTGATCATTTATTTTCAATTCTCATTTTAGAATCAGTCCTTAACTTTTGATTCACTCTTGATTCACTGTTCTTAACTTCTGATTCATACTTTTTGAGGTCGATCCTTAACTTTTGACTCTCTTTTGAGATTGATCATTAACTTTTAATTCTCATTTTACAGTCCTTAACTTCTGATTCACTCACTCTTTTCGAGGTTAGTCCTTAACTTCCGACTCTCTTGTGAAATTGATCATTAACTTTCAATTCCCATTTTAGAATCAGTCCTTAACTTCTAATTCACTCTTTTTGAGGTCGGTCCTTAACTTCCGACTCTCTTTTAAGATTGATCATTAAATTTCTCATTTTAGAATCAGTCCTTAACTTCAGACTCACTGTTTCGAGGTCGGACCTTGACTTTTGACTCTCTTTCAAGATTGATCATTAACTTTCAATTCTAATTTTAGAATCAATCCTTAACTTCTGATTCACTCCTTTTGAGGTCGGTCATTAACTTCCAACTCTCTTCCAAGATTGATCATTACTTTCAATTCTCATTTTAAAATTTGTTCTTAACTTCTGATTCATACTTTTTGAGGTCGATCCTTAACTTTTGACTCTCTTTTGAGATTGATCATTAACTTTTAATTCTCATTTTAGAATCAGTCCTTAACTTCTGATTCACTCTTTTTGAGGTCGGTCCATAATTTTTTACTCTCTTTTGAGATTGATCATTAACTTTCAATTCTCATTTTAGAATCAGTCCTTAACTTCTAATTCACTCTTTTCGAGGTCAGTCCTTAACTTTCAATTCTCTTTTGAGATTGTTCATTAACTTAAACTTTCAATTCTCATTTTAGAATCAGACCTTAACTTCTGATTCACTCATTTTGAGGTCGGTACTTAACTTCCGACTCTTTTTTAAGATTGATCATTAACTTTCTCTTTTTAGAATCAACCCTTAACGTCAGTTCACTCTTTTCAAGGTCGGTCCTTGACTTTCGACTCTCTTTCAAGATTGATCATTATCTTTCAATTCTAATTTTAGAATCAATCCTTAACTTCTGATTCACTCCTTTTGAGGTCGGTCCTTAACTTCTAACTCTCTTTCAAGATTGATCATTAACTTTCAATTCTCATTGTTGAATCCGTTCTTAATTCATTATCTTCTCCTCCCTTTTGAGGTCGATCCTTAACTTCTGACTCTCTTCCGACTCTCTTCTTGAGATTGATGCCTAAATTTTAATTCTCAGTTTAGAATCAGTCCTTAACTTCTGATTCACTCTTTTTAAGGTCGGTCCATAATTTTCTACTCTCTTTTGAGATTGACCATTAACTTTCAATTCTCATTTTAGAATCAGTTCTTAACTTCTAATTCACTCTTTTCGAGGTCGGTCCTTAACTTTCGATTCTCTTTTGAGATTGTTTATAAACTTACGATTCTCATTTTAGAATAAGACCTTAACTACTGATTCATTTAACTTCTGATTCACTCTTTTTGAGGTCGGTCGGTCCTTAATCCTTAACTTTCGACTCTCTTTCGAGATTGATCATTAACTTTCAATTCTGATTTTAGAATCAATCCTTAACTTCTGATTCACTCTTTTGAAGGTTGGTCCTTAACTTCCGACTCTCTTTTGAGATTGATCATTAACTTTCAATTCTCATTTTAGAATAAGTATTTATCTTTTGATTTACTCTTTTCAAGGTCGGTCCTTAACTTTCGACTTTCTATCGAGGTTAATCATTAACTTTTAATTCTCATTTTAGAATCAGTCCTTAACTTGTGAGTCACTCTTTTCGAGGTCGATCCTTAACTTCCGACTCTCGTTTAAGATTGATCCTTAAATTTCAATTCTCATTTTGGAATCAGTCCTTAACTTCTAATTCCCTCCTTTCAAGGTCGTCCTCTAGCACTTAGTAGGTGAGGTCATTATGGGGGAGCCCAAGGAGAGTTCCCATAGGATTGCTTGACTTTAGGGTTGACCCTTGGTGTTGGTCTGGAGCTAAGGTACTGACTCACTCACAATTACTCACAAATAAAAACCCAAAATTTCTTGACTTTGATCCCTTAATCTTTTGGGAGACTCATGTGGATGGTCCCCTAAACCCACTTTCCCTAGCTAAGACTAGTACATAGAGGACCCAAATGGGGTTTCCATTGATCCATAGCTCATTTATGGTGGTTGGCACCCCAATTCTACCAAAAATACTCAACTTGGCCTTTTTGCTCCTAAACTCCCTTAAATTACCTAAATACCTTTGAAACCCTAAATTTGGCCAAAATTCCCAAATTTACTCAAAATACCTAAATTTGTTCAAAAATCATTTCAAATCTTTTGAAAACATCCAAATTACCCAAAATCACCAAAAAAATTGCCAAATTACCAAAAGGCCCCTCCTTAGCCCAAAATTTCAAATATTCTAAAAAATCCCAAATATTCTCAATTTCATTTTTCTCAACTACCACATGACCCAATTTGACCATTTTGACAAAAGCCCCCAAATTGCCCTTAAAGGCCCAATTTTTCTAAATTAACCTCAAATGTCTATCAATTTGGTCCCAATTTCCCCAATTTCAATTCTACATTCAAATTAACCTTCCATATGACCAATATAAACCAAATATCAATATAAACCAAATATAAGCTCAATATAAACCAAATATAAGCTCAATTATCCCATGATTTGAGCCCAATTTTGATCTAAGTCAAAACCCCAACTTTGGCCCTATGACCTGGTTCCACCAAATTGAACCACATAGCCTACTCAATTGACCTCAATTTGATTCTTGGCACAATTTATGTTGAAAACTCTTCATAATACTCCTACACATCAAACTTGACCTTCAATTGGCCTTCATGAAGCCTCAATTTCATTTAATTTCAACCAAAATTCAAAAATCCCTGATTTTGCCCTAAATTAGCCATGTCTCAAAATTCCACCAAATTAATTTCCTTAGCCCCAAAATTTTCACTCCATTCCTTCATAAAAAATCTTCATAACATACCCCATAACATTTAAAGAACTATAACCATAGGGCCATCTGATTTGACATCATAACTTGATACCCTAGAAAACTTAAATTCGTCACGAAACAACCGTACAGGCATCTTTATGAGGAGCTTAGAGCTAGCATGGTGGGTGACAACAAATTTATATATGCTTAAAAATACAAGAATTTGACACTGCTGCTAGAAGATTTAATTCCCTGGCAACAGCGCCAAAAACTTGGCAGCAGTTATAGATTCGATAAAGATGTATATGAAATAGTCAATAATTGCAAAGTCACACTTATCAACGCAAGTATACGTATCGCTCAAGTAATATAGGGCTCTAATGGAGTCATGGATATCCATCCCATAGGGAGTAATATTAGAAACTACGAACTAACATTTTGAGATTTTAGAAAAGCAATACTTTAATCGTAACAACGAAATTCAATTTGCTTATCTGTCACTAATAGGTAATTAAAATAAATATGTAATTAAATAACTAATTATACTAACGAGGTTTTTAATGTTATATTCAATATATAAGAAAACATCCTTCTCCTTGTCAAGGAATTATAGTGAATGGATAAAGTGAATCAGTTCAAATTGTATTGTGCCAAATAAGAGCATACCTATTCTTTACCCTTTGGTTTAGGCATAAGGAACATTAACTATTCCTATGATTGTTTACTGAATTTGTGAGTAGGCTGGGAGGATACGGACTCTCACTTCGGAGCTCCCACATTCCCCTCGCTTGAGGGCTAACATCTACACTTCAGCACCCAAACAATAGGAGTGAATTGAGGATTTTAGTCTGTCACTCTAAAATCTCCAATTCTACAGCCGATAATTTTATTTCCCTATTTATTTGCACCTCACTTTCAAGAACTTTGACCTCCCTGAATCTTGGATGTAATCTTCACTTTACTTGTAAAATTCAACATATTTTAATAAATCAATTGGCCAGATTGAAAGTAAATTAAGATTGAAGTGAAAATATCATCACAACTTCTTTAACATTCTCAAGGCTCAACCAATTCAAATCACCATTTCACAAAATCTCAAGACAAGAAGAAAGATAGAGAAAACTACTCAGAACACATGGGGAAGATGCAACAAAACTCAGAATTTATATATAAAAACATAGTCATACAAACTAGAATAAGTAAATACCACTTACCTCTAATTCCTCCCCAAGCAAACTCTTAAAAGTTCCTCTGAATCTCTTCCTCAAGGGCACCGTCGGTGGCCTTCTAGAATATTTGATTCTAAACTCTCAAGAAAAACCCACCGTAGGCGCCTTTGGGCTCGCTGTCAACGCCCTAGTTCAAATCTTCATATTTTGGTCTTTTTCGCTCCAAATTCTTTTCTTTTTGCATATTTTTGCTCCAATGACCATAATTCAACATACCTACAACAAAATATCAAAAATACCCTTCTTTAAAGTGCAATATCATCAAAATTAGTGAAAAATAGGTATAAAAATCTCAACATATTTTCTTTTGATCAAAATCCCCCAAACTTAACTATTACTTATCCTCAAGTAATTTTAGTACTACATAAAAGTTATGATCTCTTGTAGTAAAGTTTTAATTCAGAAATACTATAAGTTTGATTTAAGTAAATACCATAGTGAGATTTTTAGAAAAAATTCAAGTAATATAGGTACAAGATTATCTATAGGTACAAGATTATCTAGTCATCAAGTTTAAGAGTTCTAGTTTTCTATTCATTTCAAGAATAACTATATGTTGTAATATCAAGTCACTTAGAATATTCAATTGATAGGAACTTCATGAGAACACTACCAGTAAAAGATGTTAATCTATAAATATAAGTTCAGGAATGTATTTAGGTTTTCTCTTTAGGTAGGTCCAAGTGAAGCCAATTTTTGATTAGGCATTTCCTCAAGCTTCTCCTCACTTTTATCCTTTTTTTCTCTTTTCTTTTCTCTTTTTCATTTGGATTGCTTTTAAACCTATATAATCTTTTCTTTTTTTTTCAAATGAGGATTACTATATCTGGATAGTCTTTAATGATTTTGAACATCACCTTTATTTCTCTAAATTTGAAGCTCAAAGCATTCATTTACCTTATAAGTGTTTGATAGCTTTTACATCATTGAGCCCCAATCTTTTCTTCTCAAATGAATTTCTAAAATTCTTAACAATTCAAAATATAGTTTCCTCTACTTTAAATAGTTAACTACAGTCCTATTCTTTTATTACTAAATATCTTAATCTACAAAATTAATTTTTCTTACAAATAATATTCCTTTAAGTCTACCATAATATTTAAATATCTACAAAATATAGTTCTCTAAATTAAATTTACTACATAAAATCGTATTAAGAATTTTTTAAAATATTTAAATTGAGAACATCTAATAGTTAATCTTTTTCTTTCCTCCCCCAAACTTAAAATTTTCAATATGGAATGATAGAGGTGGAAAGAAAAATTCTAAATATAAATCATGCCTCAGTACTTTAGGCATTGTCATCATTTTGAAATTTTTGCAGTCCTCAAAATTTTGACTTCAACTGGTCTGTAATATTAGGAGCTTTCTATACATATAAATCATTAGAGAATTTTTTGGGTAAATGAAATTTTTAAATAAGTACAAAACTAAATATTATACAAACATAATATTTTGCTAACACATCCACAATACTAAACAATAAACATTTACAAAGATATTAAAATGCAAATAAAAATCACATCACATTACAATTTTACAAAGTACTAATCAACATCTATTATAACTACACATGCAAATTTCAACTACCACACTAAACAATTATAATAATAATTAAAAATTTTCCAATTGTAACATAAAAATAAAAATGAAGTACAAACAAGCAAACATCTATCTCTATTACACAAATTACAAAAATAAAAGTACATCAATTACTATCATATATCAAAATCCCATGCTATATCTTCATCTCACTGGTCAGCAAGTGGATTGGGCTGATACTGAGTATATAATGGGGTCATTCAGGAAAAGTAACATCAGGCTCACCTCTGTAATGTCGGGTCTGAGCTTCGTAGTAAGCTATCTCAAAGTAAGAATGCCTCTATAGGTACTCACTATCATAATCATGTCTACATTTTAATCCCCTAATTCTTTCATTTATTAGCTCTATACTCTTTCGCTACAAGGTCAACTCATTCATCAAATCATTTCGGGTAAGGGAACTAGAGGAAGGAAGGTCATAACTAGTAGAGTAGAGGGGACATCTCTACAATCTCTACTAGTAGAAGGTTCTTGACTCCTACTCCCAGATCTCCATTTTTCATGGGATTCATATGTCTTCAAATTAGCTTTACTAATGGGTTTCATAGGGTAAACCCATTCTTCATTGTCTCCAGTTTCAGCTCCAGAAAGTTGGCAAAGTGCATAAATGAGCAAAGTGCATAAATGAGGTGCATAAATGAGGTCAGGATGTCCCATACCTCCACTTGATTCACTCCTTATCGTGGCCAAAATATTCTTATGAATAATTCTCCCCACATTTATAGTTCAATTATTATGAATACAGAATTCAGAATAGTTCTATCTCTTGTTACCTCACTATGGTGATAAGTAGGTAACAGAGTAGAGGAAATAAACTAGTGCCAAGCTTTAGATGTGGCATTCAACATGAAAGAAGAAACATTTACCTATTCTCATTGTTTTATCTTCCATGTCCCTTTCCCATCAGTGAGAAAGTTGATAACATCATTCAGCGGGCCTTCCATTGTACTGAAGGTTTCATAATGGGAGTTATAGGAGTCTGGGACTTCATAAAAGGAGTTAATGCCGAAGACATTAAATTCAACAGAAAATCCCTGCACTTAAACTGTTCCATCCTCAAAATAGTACACATTGGCATAAAATTCTTTCACAATATTTGCAGTAGCCTTATTGGTGGTATAACAGAAGTTTTCCCACCTCCGTTCGGTAATAACTCGTTCAATTTCTTCTCCCAGACTCTCAAAAACTCGATCTTGTATATATTTCTTCCCTTCAAATACTGAAGTAAACCTCGATTGAGCCTTCACATTGACGCCTCTTTTATCGCGGAACTCAAGTCGCCTCTTTTATCGCGGAGCCATGTCAATCTAATTAAAATTATAAAAAAGTCCCAAAATACAATTCAAATACTCAAATAATGGCTTTCAAGAGTGACTCCAAGAGTTCAAAAATAAATTCCATGAATTTCTTCCAAATATTTTCTCCACATTCTCAAATTTTTTGGAACTTCTCAATGTGCAAGAAATTTAAGGTGAAAATCAAATATTTTTAGGTTGGATTGAAGCTCTTACCGAGAGATGATAAAATCTAGTGTCTAAAAGCTTTGAAATTGCCCCCAAATCCAAGATCTTCAAGCCCTACATCGAAATTTTCATTTTTTAAGAGGAAGGGATGATGAATAGTGGCAGTTGACTGGTCAAAATCACGGTTAAAATTGTTTTTTTGGGATCTTGCAATCGGCGAGGTCTTCAGTGTCGTCAGCGAGCTCTATTGAATTAATAACGTAAGTCTCGGGAAAAATCCGTTGTTGGTGACGTCGATGGCGTCGCCAATGAGATTTTCAAAATTGGGTCAATTTCTAGATTTTTGTGATTTTGATCAATTTCAAGCCAAATAAATTTTAAGTGATTAAATGATGTACTAACACAAATATACATTCACAACACAAAACATCACAATTATATATAAATTCCAAGGGTTACAATACACGTTACAAAACACACATAAGTTTTGTATTTTCTCAACCTTGATACATCAATTCAGCATCGCAATCCAAGCCACAACACTCTAAACGCTGAAAACAGACATCTTATGCTCAATCTCAATTATACTGAGATCTAAAAGCAAAATTTGAAAGCAAAGCAAACACAAAGTTCAAATCAAATTACACACATAGACATACATGTAGCAAGATAAATCTACTACTCTTCTGATTCAGTGCTTGTTTCTCCTCTGACATCACCCATTGATTGAACATGAACGAAGAGGTTATAGAAGGGTCGGTATGGGAATTCGTCAGTATATTACTCTTCTATCAATCCCATCTTTCTTATCAATCGTATCAAACTATCTTTGATATGTCCAGAGTGAGCAAATTGTTCTTTCACCCTCCTGTCTAGATGATCTCCTAGCATCTTGTACCTCTTTCTCCCGTCTCTTGATTCTGCGCAGGATCACTAGTGTCTTGTCTTGAACTAAAGGCTGAATAGGAAGTGAGTTCTGAGACGATTGATCCACAATAATAGTCATATCATTCTCATCTTCATTGGCTGGGAACCTCTCGATTGGGTCCAAGGGCTTCCAAGGTAGAAGTACCTTTCTCAATTCTCATAAGATACTTGAAAATGACTGCAGAGTAAGAAAATTGTTGAAGGATGTCCAAGCCCATAAGTTGATCCATGAACGATCAGGCCCAAAACAGACTTCACAATTATCAATCCAATATCAATTGACAGTCTCATTTGGATAGAGTAATTCAGAATAGGACTTTCCTTAGTAACTTTACTGATCTTCATTGTCGCTAATAGTTTTGTAGAAATGAAGAAGTTCTAGTGTTTAGAAACGGGGTTTAGAAGTGTCGTAGAAAAACTAACATACCCGTTTTCTCTCATTTCCCAATCTTCAGTTTCGTCCGTCAAATATTAGTAGATCTCATTCATCAGGTTTCTTATCATAATGAAGTTGGAATAATGGCAGAAAGGAACATTCTTGATCATATATAACTCATTAATCTATGCAGGAGTAAAAGTTATCCATCTACCGCACACATAGAAGACTCTCGGGTTGATTCCATGCAAAGTAGCATAAAACTCCTTCACCACAGGAACAACTACAGCGGATTTAGTGTAGCACAACACTTCCCATCTTCATCGCACAATCATCTCTTCAATTTCTGTCGAAGGATTGTTCAATCCTCGATCCACAAATCCTATTTCTTTGATTAATCTCCTCTTTGTCAGCACTTTGTTGAAGATTCATCGTGCTTCGGAACTAATGAACTTTCTCTGGTTAAACACTCGCAATTTATGGTTTTCAAAGGAATTGGACGCCATAAAGATGAATTTGGTGGAGTTTCAATTCATTTTTGGGGAAATACAAATTTAGGAATTGAATTTAGAAGTTTATAGGGAGTAATTCCCGCCTAAAACTTCCAAAAACCGTCATTTCAAACTCTAAAAACAGTCATCCCACCTTTCTCTTTGTCGGCGGCGTCGATGGCGCCGTCGGCAACACTTTAGAATTAATTACCTCGACTCTCGAGAAAAACCCACCGTCAGCGACATTAATGGCAACGTCGGCTGTGTCAATGGCATCGTCGGCACCCAAGGGAAAAATTTCACAATTTCGCTTTGATCCAAATGCGTTCCAATTTTTTCTATGGATTAAATTTTTATGATGATTCAAGGGTAAATGTGAGTAGTAGAGTTCAATACTACCACAAAATAATGATAATTTCAAATAAAACTACTATAATCATAATAAAAATAAAGATAACTTTGGGTTGCCTCACATAAAGCGCTTGGTTTAACTTTGTCAACCCGACCTATTCAGATATTATTCAGGTTGACTGATCATTAAAACCACTTTAAAATCTGATCTTTTACCCTCAAAATATGACTTTAATCTGTGTCCATTTACTTTAAATCTATTCCCAGTATTTTGATCTTCAATTTCAACAGCTCCGTAAGTATAAACTTAAGTCACAGTAAAGGGTCCTAACCAATAAGACTTCAATTTCCCAGGGAATAACTTCAGCCTTGTATTGTAAAGCAAAACTTCTTGTCCTGCTTCAAATTTCTTCTGGTTAATCTTTCGATCATGCCATAATTTTAGTGTCTCCTTATAAATTCTGTCGTTATCATAAGATTCATTTCTTAATTCTTCCAATTCATTCAATTGTAACAATCTCTTCTCACCAGGATCTTTCAATTATAATTGAATTCTTTAATCACTCAATATGCTTTATGCTCCAATTCTACTGATAAGTGACAAGTATTTCCAAAAGTCAGGCTGTAAGGAGTCATTCCAATAGGAGTTTTATAAGCAATCCTATAAGCCCATAATGCGGTATCCATTCTAGTGGACCAATCTACTCTACTAGGGTTTACAGTCTTCTCAAGTATTTGTTTAATCTCTCTATTAGAAACGTCAGCTAACCCACTGGTTTGAGGGTGATAGGAAGTAGAGATCCTATGAATAATATTAAACTTTTCTGCTAATCTCTGACTGTATTTATTCCTAAAATGGGATCCTTCGTCAGTGATAATCATTCTCAGCAATCTTTATCTAGTGAAAATATTTTTCATTAAAAATCTTGAAACACTTTTAGCGACACAACGAGGTAAAGCTTGTGCTTCAATCCACTTTGAAACGTAGTTTACTGTAATTAATATGTATAAGTTCCCAGATCAAGAAATAAATGGTCCCATGAAATCTATTCCCCAAACATCAAAGATCTCAACTTCTAACATGAAATTCAGAGGCATTTCATTTCTTTTAGATATATTGCTTACTCGTTGGCATCGATCACAAGTTTTTATGTATCTGTAAACATATCTAAAGAGAGTAGGCTAATAGAATCCAGCTTGTAAAATTTTATGAGCAGTTTTATCAATCCCAAAATTTCCTCCAAATTCAAAATCATGACATTTCTGAATGATTAGTTCAATTTCTTCATAAGATACACATCTTCTTATAATAAGATCCCTACAATGTTTATATAACTTAGATTCATCCAAAAAATATACTTTTGCATCAAGAATAAATTTTCTTTGTTGTTGCAATGTCAGCATAGGTGGCAAAATATCACTTACAATATAATTAACAATACTAGCATACTATTGTATTTTCCACTCATTAATATTATAAAGTTGTTCATCAGTGAAACTGTCTGTAATTTCATTTTTTGTGTTAGCTAATTCATGATTTTTTAATCTCAACAAATGATCAGCAATTTGATTATCAGTTCCCTTTCTATCAATAACCACAAGATCAATTTCTTTCATCGAAAGCATCCATCTAATTAACCTTGGTTTAACATCCTTCTTTTGCATCAGATATTTAATGGTAGAGTAATCAGTGTGCACAGCACATTTAGTCTCAATTAAAAAAGGTCTAAATTTGACTAAAGCATACACAATTGCCAGTAACTCTTTTTCAGTAATAGTATATTTAATTTGAGCATCATTAAGAGTTTTACTAGCGTAGTATATAACTTTAAAAATTTTTTCATACCTTTGTTCAAAAACAGCTCCAATAGCATAATCACTAGCATCACACATCAGTTCAAA
>NW_018165342.1:280896-281110 GCF_001263595.1 Phalaenopsis equestris
TTCTTTCGCATAACTCCAAAACTTTTTTAACATAATTTTAGCATGCATCAAATGATGTTCCAAATACAAAGAAATCATCCATAAATACTTCCAATCCATCATCAATTAACTTACTAAATATAGACATCACACATCTCTGGAATGCTGCAATTATTGTTAAAGTTTTAGTTTTTACATAATTCGAAAGGCATTCTTTGAAATTCAAAAGTTCTAA
>NW_018165342.1:281279-282183 GCF_001263595.1 Phalaenopsis equestris
TCAATACAAATACGCCACCCAGTAACTTGTCTGATAGGTATTAATTCATTATTCTCTGGTGCTTCAGCAATACCCCTCCTTTCTTAGGAACACAATGAATTGGACTTACCCAAGCACTGTCTGAAATAGGATATATAATTCCAGTGTCCAACCATTTCAAAATTTCCTTCTTGACTACTTCTTTCATCATTGGGTTTAATCTCCTTTGTGGATCAACTCTTGGTTTATATTGTTCATCTAGTATAATTTTGTGCATACAGATCGAATGATTGATTTCCTTAAATATCAGCTAAGGTCCAACCAAAAGCTTTCTTATATCTTTTTAATGTATCCAAAAGTCTTTACTCTTGCAAATCATTTAATTCTGAAGATTTAATAACCGGTAGTGTAGATGAGTTTCCCAAAAACACGTACCTCATGGGGTTAGGCAATATTATCAACTCAAGTTCAAATGGTTTTATAATTAACGGAACTAGATTCTTATCAACATTTCTTATTATGTCCAGCATTTCAAATCTTTCCTGAACATAATCTAATTCTTCATTTTCTATTTTTTCCAAAATATCTTCATCTCTGTCTTCAAAATGTTATTTCTCTTCAAAATGTTCTTTAAAATGCTCGTTCAATAGATGGTTACTAACTTCCATGCGAAAAAATTCATTATCTCTTTCAACAGCTGAGTATTTCATAGATTTTGTAATGTTAAAAATCACTTATTGATCGTTAACTCTCATAGTTAATTCTCCCTTTTGAACATCTATCATAGCTTTTCCAGTAGCTAAAAATGGTCTCCCTAAAATGATAGGTATTTCTTTATCTTCCTCCATATCTAAAATAATGAAATCCACAGGAAAGATAAATTTATCAACTTTTACTAACACATCTTCTACAACTCCCTTAGGAT
>NW_018165342.1:283430-286381 GCF_001263595.1 Phalaenopsis equestris
TTTGAATTATCAACCAATCTGGTAATGAATGATGAGGGCACTTTCTAAGAAGATCTTTAAATCTCTCTGAAGCTTCATATATCGACTCTCCATCAATCTGACAAAACGATGTTATATCATTTCTAAGTTTAGCAGTTTTGGATGGAGGGAAATATTTGGATAGAAATTTCTGTGAAAGTTCTCCCCAAGTTCTAATAGATCCAGGTGCGAACGAATTTAACTACATCTTAGCCTTATCCCTAAGTGAAAAAGGAAAAAGTCTAAGTCTAATTGTATCGTTCAAAACTTTGTCATATTTAAAGGTAGCACAAAGTTCTAAAAAACTAGCGAGGTGTAAATTAGGATCTTCATTTGGTGTACCTCCGAATTCATTGCTTTGTACCAATTGGATAATAGCAGGTTTAAGCTCAAATGAATTAGCAGCTACATCAGGATTTTGGATAGATAAGTGAATTCATCTGCTGTAGCATTCACATAATCTCGTAGAGGTCTGGGTTGGTGTTCATTTTCTATTCCTTGATTGTTCACGTTGTTTTCCATTGTGTCAGGATTTCTAGGTTCTCTTCTCAATTTTCTAATTCTTCTAACAGAGCCTTCTAATTCCAAATCGTAGGGTATTGATCACGACTTTATATATGCTTAAAAATATAAGTATTTAATACTGCTGCTAAAAGATTTAATTCCTTAGCAACTGCACCAAAACTTAATAACAGTTATAGATTTGATAAATATGGATGTAATAAATATTAAATAATCGTAAAGTCACACTTATCAACACAAGTATATGTATCGCTCAAGTAATATAGGGCTCTAATGGAGTCCTAGATATCAATTCCACGTGGAGTAATATTAGAACTACGAACTAAGTTTTTAATCGCAACAACGAAATTCAATTTGCTTATGTGTCACTAATAGGTAATTAAAATAAATATGTAATTGTAATAACTATTAAATAACTAATTATACTAATGAAGGTTTGAATGTGTTATTCAATATATAAGAAAGCATCCTTCTCCTTGTCAAGAAACTATAGTGAATGGATAAAATGAATTAGTTCAAATTATATTGTGTCAAATAGGAGCATACATATTCCTTGCCCTCTAGTCCAACCTTTGGTCCAGGCATAAAGAACATTGACTAATCCTGCGCTTGTTTATTAAAGCTGCGGCTAGGCTGGGAGGATACCTACTCTCACTTCGGAGCTCCCATGTTCCCCTCGCCTGAGGGCTAACAGATAAACTTCAGCACCCAAAGGTTAGGACCGAATTGAGGATTTTAGTCTGTCACTCTAAAATCTCCAATTCTACGCTCGATAATTTTATTTCCCGATTTATTTGCACCCAACTTCCAAGGGCTTTGACCTCCCTGAATCTTGGATGTAATCTTCACTTTAGTTGTAAAACTCAACATATTTTAACAAATCAATTGGCCAGATTGAAAGTAAATTAAGATCGAAGTGAAAAGATTAAACATTTTCATGGCTTCACCATTTCAAATCACCATTTCACAAATCTCAAGATAAGGGGAAAGATAGAGAAAACTACTCAGATCTCATGGGAAAAACATAACCAAACTTGAAATTCATATATAAAAGCAAAGTCATACAAACTACAACAATAAATAAACTTATCTCTAATTTCTCCCCAAGAAAACTCCTCGAAGTTCCTCTGAATCTCTTCCTTTCTTTACAGTTAACAAAATTCTCTCTCACTTTCCCTCCACTCTTACAATCTCTTGAAGAATTCCTCACAATCTAACCCTAAATTAAAGTCTCTACACTCTACACTCTCTATACACACTCTACACACACTCCAATTTTTAGCCAAAAGTTTCTCTTAAAGTTGTAGAAGAGTTTTCCCAAGAATTGCCTAAGCATCCCCTCAAAAAACATCCACATTCAATGCAACTGTTGAGATAACCACCAATCTCGTTGTCGGCGGCCTCGAGGGTGCCATTCCATTGGCGGCCTTCTGGAATATTTGATTCTGAACTCTTGGGAAAAACCTAACGTCGGCTACACTGGGTTCGTCGTCGGCGCCTTAGTTCAAATATTCATATTTTGGTCCTTTTTGCTCCAAATTCGCTCCTTTTCGCATCTTTTTGCTCCAATGACCATAATTCAACATACCTGCAACAAAACATCAAAAATACCCTTCTTTAAAGTGTAATATCATCAAAATTAGTGAAAAATAGGTATAAAAATCGCAACATATTTTCCTTTGGTCAGTAGGCAACATGGCCATCTTCAACAGTAAAACATGTCTTCCCCAGCTAAACCAATTTCCTTCCTTGGAAATAAACAACCAAGTCATAGGATTTTGATGTTGTTTTCTTGTGCAACATAAATTCTCACCTCATCTTTAGGCCTTTGTACAACTCTGCTGTACAATAGAAGCCCTAAGTCGTCTTACGATTCTGAGGTTGTCGTTCTTCATGACCTAAATCCTCATATCTTCCAGGCTATTTGTGTGATTGTTTCACATGAATGTAAGCCCTAAAAAATAAAATTGGCAGGATGAAGGCCTCAAATAAATTTATCCTTAAAACTAAATCCAAACAATAGGATAGACTAGAAAGTCACCGAGGTTCTCCTTCGGATCTATGACATTCTCTAGTTCTTCCTCCTTTGGATTCTATAATAAATGTTCCAAATTCAAACCAATCCATTTTCACACCTCTTTTTTTGATATCATTTAAAATTCCTATGATGTGACCTCCTTGAAGATAATATTTCCTGATTTTTATCAAGCCTGATTTTTATCAAGAGTATATCAAGAGTATTCTTAAGTGACTTCAGTTATTTAAGATGTAATTAACTATAGGGGCTTGCCCTTATAGGAAGCTTGTCCGAACCTAGCTTAATATAACCTCTATTTATTTCTTTATATTAAATATGAGAAATTGTCGAAAAATAAAAGGGTTTTGCGGACCAAAACGGATGTCATATATTT